>NC_050573.1:220877035-220983340 GCF_011100635.1 Trichosurus vulpecula | reverse complement strand
CTGCATAAGGATATAATCCATTCCACTTGCATGGCTCTAATTGTTATTAAGATTTTCCTTAGATCAAACCTAAATTTTCCCTTCATGAAACTTCTATCCATTGCTCTCAGTACTGTCATACAAGGCCTAGTGGAACAAGTATAATTTCTAATCCTTGAGATACTCTTAATCTTTGAAAATACTATCCTTTTAACCCTAAATCTTCTCTTCATCAGGGTAAAAAAATTCAATTGCTTCAATTGATTCATATATGGTATTATATCAAGACCCTTAATAATCCTAGTTAGATTTCTGTATACACTCTCAAGTGTACCAATATATTTCCTAATATTTGGCTATTTTAATTGAGTACAATGCTCTGTGGGTACTTTGGCCAGGGCACAATGCAGACACAGTTATTTCTTTTGTCCTCCTTACATTGATTGTATTATTATAACCAAGTTTTGATTTGCTTTCTGGATTATAATATCACCTTTCATTAATGTTAATGTTGTGATACTTTAAAATATCTAGACCTTTTTTATCCCCCAGAAGCACTATGCCTCCCCTTACTCTCATCTTAAAATTACGATCCTGCCTGTCTCCATAAAAAGAATCTATTGTCCTCGGTTTTTTTTGTGTTCTTCTTCATGTTGGTTTGCCTTTTGCTGGCTTTACAATGAATTTCTACATTTGGGCCTCAGGGCTTTCTGTCCCAGCTTTCTTATTCTGGGGATTGTGAGTCTAGAATTATAGCCTTCAGTTTCCTGAGGTGTGGGGGAGGGGTCTGGCTCCCTGGCTTCTCACTCCCTATGGGTGCTCTCCAGAACTTGCTTTTCAGCAATGGTCTCAGCTGTTTGTTGTTTGAGCTGATGTCTGGCACTTCCCCTGGGGGAGCAAGGTTATGTCTGGGCTCCTGGCGTTGACCCCTGACGACTCTGCCCCTATGGGACTGATGAACCTCTACTATTTGACCACTGAAGCCCCACTACTTTCTGCTCAGTTCCAGCATTTTTTTTTTTCCCGAGGGATTCTCTGGGTGGGGAGGGGAGGGATTAGAGCCCTTTACCTGGCCATTACACCTCCCAAAGTTCAAGAAGCGACGTTTCATGCGTTTGGGTTGCAAGCCTCAGGAGTAGATGTTTCAGGGCCAGTGGCATTGCGCTGCCTCTCGTCACTTCCACAGATTGCCGTCCTGTGTTGGGAGGCCTGGGGATCTCCGCCGGTTTTGGGCGCCCAGCTCTCTCCCAGCCTGTCTCCCACGTGGATTTCCCGGCCAGCCGCTTCTGCCTTGGTCTGGAGCAGCTCCGAACCGAGCCCTCTCCAAGCCTACAGATTCGTGCCTCCGGCCTTTCAGATTCTCCTGGGTCGGAAATTTGCCCCACACAGACTCCTCGCGGTTTCTGACTCTCTCA
This sequence comes from Trichosurus vulpecula, assembly GCF_011100635.1. Classification (NCBI taxonomy): domain Eukaryota; kingdom Metazoa; phylum Chordata; class Mammalia; order Diprotodontia; family Phalangeridae; genus Trichosurus; species Trichosurus vulpecula. The sequence goes on along the minus strand of NC_050573.1, from coordinate 220,981,946 downwards.
AATCTGCTCAAATTCACTTTTTTTATAGGAATCTGACAGACCTTGTGAGAGAACTCCGGTAAGATGCTGCCTTCATGCAGCCATCTTGGCTCCACCCCCATCTTAAAATTATGAAAGTGATTTTTGGAACCTGAGTGTTACCTTTTATATTTATCCTTGTAAGATTTCATCTTCTTAGATTTGACCCAATATGTGATCTTGCTTGGATTGTTTTGAATCCTGATTCAAATACCCAGCATGTTAGCTATCCCTGACAGGTTTTTGCAAGCTGTAAATTTGACAAGAAAGTCATCTATACCTCTAACCAAATCTTTAATAGAAATTCTCAATAGCATAGGAACAAAGACAGATTCCTGGCACACTCCAACAGAAACATCTCTCCAAACTGACATCAGACTATTAATGGCATACTTTGTCACAATTTAATCCTTTCCCTAATTCATCTGACCGAACCATTATCCAATTTTCTATGAAAATTTCATGTGATACTTTGTCAAAAAACATTTGCTAAAGTCTAGGTAAACAATAACTGCCTCTTCATCATGTGAAACAAGGGCAAAGGGGGAGATAATGTCAGAAAATATCTGAGTGATAGCAGATGAGGAAGAGAGGAGAAGAGGGAGCTCATAGTGAATGGCCTCATCTTTTCTGTAACATATATAGTAAGGTTCTCATCTAAGAGAGTGGGAGGTGGAAGGAGCCATGAGAGGTTTGATGAGGGATGAAAAGGACTAGAAGAGTTCCTGTGGAGAGAAGAATAGCAAGTTGATAAGGGAAATATAACAGGATTGCCTCATAACAATGAGGGCCCAGTTGAGGTTATGTAACACAAATTTGTACTGGACTCAATAAGAACAGTTGTGTGATTTTCTCCACCTTTATTCAGTAGCACACATGTAGCTGAAAATGGTGGGAGTGACCCAAGGCTGAAGCTTGGCTGGGCATAATAGGTGATATGATAGGGATGCTAGGGATTCAAGAGAGGAGGACAATGTGGAGTTGAATTGGTTCATCAATGGATGGGGAAAAGAGGAGAAAGAGGCTAATGCAAGGGAGATGGCCTGGGAGAGAACTAAGGGTTCAAGAGATTGAAAGTCACAGTATGGATGAAGAGTAGGGCTATATAAAAGGAAGGCAGTAGGAGAAGTGAAATACCAGTAGATTATGGTGGGGTAGAGGATTATAGAATTTTTTAACATGGAGGTAGTACATTTATGGTTGATGGCAAGATGCTATCTTTGTATATTGGTAAAGTAGGGTGAAAGAGTAGATTATAGGAGATGAGTAGGTTGAGGAAGTAAATCCTTAGGGTATTTGAGGGACAATCAATATGTATGCTGAAGTCTCCGAGTATGAGGGCAGGAGCTGAGGGAGAAAGACAAATTGTAAGACAGATATAAAATTCATTGAGGAAGAAAGGAGAGTGACTTGGACAGCTACCAGGACTTTCATTGAATGGTGGATACAAATCACATAAACCTCAAAGGAAAAGAGATAAAGTTATTGGGTGTTGAAAGGAGGAGGAGAACCTGGAGGTGGTAATGGGGAGCAAGAAGTATTCCAACTCTCTCTCCTGAGTAGTAAGCAGAGAAGAATGAGTGAAAATGCAGCCAGTACCGGAGAGGTTGACCAGGGAGGTTGTGTCCTGGGAAAGTCAAGTTTTCAGTAAGAGCTAATGGAACGAGTGGGAGAGGAATGAATTCCAGATGAAGGGAAGTCTGTTGCCTATGAATAGGCATCCCATAGGGCACAGTGGAAGGATTGTGGACCCTTACCTGAGGATAGAAAAATTGGGGGGAGTGGGAATGAGGAATTGGGTAGTAGGAAGCATGAAGTGGGGCTCAACAATGATATACAGGAGTTCAGTGTCACTGGGATGTAAAGAGTTATGAGCAGGATTGAGAATGTTTATCACTGAGTGGAGGGTACCCCTCCTCTACCTGAAGACTCTTTCAGGAGATCCTCAAGGTCAAGACTATTTTCGTAATAATACTAGCAACATCTCACATTTTCCAGAACTATAAATGAAAAATAAGCAATTATATCCCTCAGTTCTTTTAGTATCCTGGTATATAATTTTTCTGGGCTTGGAAATCTAAATTTTTCTTAAGTAGCTATATCTCCTTGATCATCTTGATTTCAACTATTAACCATTTGATTTTTCTTTTTCTAGTGCAAAGATTATTTTCCTTGAAAGATAAAACAGACCTCTGGAAGCCAAGGTAGTGGAGTAAGAAGTAAGTCGCTCTCACCTTCCCTTGTTGAACTCTGAAAGCTCAGAAAAATATTGTCCCAAGAAAAACCCTGGAACAGCTGAGCCAGAAGAAAGATAGAGTTCAGCAGTCTTGTAGTTCAGGAAGCTTGAGGGCTTAATGGGAAAGGCCCCACTTCCTCTGGGGAAGGGGGAGCAATACAGCATAGGAGGCATCCCAGCAAGCCTCACCTCAGCAAACCCAGGGGAGACCCTGAGCCTGAGATGGTACAGTAGATAACACCAACACCAGGACCCCCTGAGTGCTTCAGCATAGGCAGGAGAAGCAGTAGACTCAAACTTCAAAAACCACTATGTGCTTGCACCAGCAATCTCCAGCAGCCAAATCTCCTGGTGCTTCAGCACAACTCCAGGAAGCACAACTCCAGGAGGCACAGCTACAGACTGGTAGACATCCTTCAGCAGCCAAACATTTGAGTGCAAAGCCTGGGTGAGGAGGCATTCCCAGGAGCCCAACTCCCCACCCCCACCATGAGAGCTCCAGTGTTTGCTGACCCCAGCTCAATGCCAGGTAATCTGCCAGAACCCTACAGCTGCCAGCTGCCGGCACCTGAGGCACCAGCACACAAAGTTGCTGACTAGGTCTTGGGCTCCCAGCACAATAAGCTTGGGTCAGTGCCCCCTGCACTCCAGCAGGAGAACTCAACTCTAAAAGCCAGAAAATAGGCAAACACCATGAGCAAAAAGCAAAATAAACAATGACCATATATTCTTTTTATGGGGACAGGGAAGATCAAGGCACAAATTCAGAAGATGACAACACTATCAATATACCCACATCCAAAATATCAAAGGGGAATATGAATCTGTCTCAAGCCCAAAGAGCCTTCTTGGAAGATCTCAACAAGGATTTAAAAAGTCAAGTAAGAGAGGTAGAAGGAAAATTGGGAAAAGAAATGTGAGGTATGCAAGAAAGAGTCAATAACTTGGAAAGGGAAGGACAAAAATTGACTGTAGAAAACAAGTCCTTAAAAATACAATTGCCCAAATGAAAAAAAAATACATTTAAGAAAATACCTCTGTAAAAAGTAAAATTGGCCAAATGGAAAAGGAAGCATAAAAACTCACTGAAGAGAAGAACTCCTTAAAAAGTGAAATGGGCTAAAAGGAAAAGGAGGTACAAAATCTAATAGAAGGAAACAATTTGTTAAAAATTAGCATTGGGCAAATGAAAGCTAATGACTCTATGAGATATCAAGAATCAGTCAAACAGGAGATGACCCCAAATGCAATGAGAGACTTTGGCCATTTTAAGCTGAGATACTTAATAAATGCTCAATGATGGGTTGATGGATGAATGGTGAGAGTCACATTCTGAATAGCAGCCAAGCCATAAAATGATTAGCTGCTTTGATTTTGGAAAAGATTGTCCTTGCACACACAGAGAGAGATAACATATGTTCACATAATTGAAGTCCTTCATCATTACTGTATCATCCCCTTTTGATGTGATTGTGAATTGTTTCTCTAACACCTCAGCTATTTCCTCTTTCTGCAGTGAACTGAGGTATACATTAATGACAAAATCAATGTGGTTGTTTTCCATTTCTCTACCAAAATGCCTTCTATCATAAATATGTACTTTAAATATGCACCATACCACCCTTTTTGCCTCCCCCTTTACCAAATATATTCATTTTGAACAAAAAAATTCCCTTCCAGGGCATCATTTTAATCAAATGCCTTACCTGCCAAAGTCCTAATTGGTGGAGTCCTAATAGAGTTGCCCCCAGCCCCAATAATCTAAGTTCATTATAGGCCTACTGTATCTACCTAGCTCCCCTCCCCTGACAATATCCTAACTTCTTCGTATATGCCTCACTGCTCACTAGAACAACAGGTGTGTCCCTGAACTCTTAGTTCCCACAGAAACAGCAGACATGTCCATATGATGGGAACCCAGCCACTGCCTCTACCTAGCTACTGCCCCCAGACCCATTCAATCACAATCACATCATCTATCTAGCCCAAGAAAGGACCACAATACCTAACTATCTATGTTGACCAGATAGGACCACAATAGCTAGCCAATTGGAGGGCAACATGACCAGAACACTTGATTACCAAACCATAGAAGGGGCCCACCCTATGACAGCATCTGCCAGTTCCCCTAAGGCTAGGATCTCGCCTCCATTACCTAATCCCTTAACAAACTCCTTCTGCCTTTTCAATATTAATCATATTCCTATATTTTATGTAAATTTTGATTGTGTCATTGTAATCTTTAACCTATAAAAATTCATCTTACTTTCTCTGAAGTTGTTGGTTCCTCTTGGAACTTAGCTGCCTCCATGAGAGGCAACAATCTCAATAAATGCCTATACTTGGATTAGAGGTGGTCTGACTAAATTGTTTGAGATGGTTCTGCCACAATACTAGTAATACTTATGAATTAAAATTTCACTTTTTGCCTTAAGAGCTCCAGTTCACCTAGCATGTTATTCAGACTTTCACACAAATATGATGTATAAACCTTAGAACATCTAATTTCTTGAATTTTGTCTCATGAATTTCTGGTTATCTCTAACAGTAGTTTTCTTTGTACATTGTAGATAGTCTTAGTTGTCTCCAGCTCTGTGGATATAAAAGCACAGTTTCCATGCTCAATTTTGATTTGAGGTCAAAGCTTCAGGCAAATACTCTTTTAATAGCCCCTCATAGGTGTACTCAAACTAAGAAAAGATACCTACAGTCTCTCTAATTATGACGTGGTTCAGAACCTCAAATACCATTTTCGGACACTGTATTGTTTTTATTTCTGAAATCTGTTTTTCTGTTTTGTAGCCCTTTCCTGTCTTACATTAATAGCTAATAACAATTCCTAATATTTATAACATATTTTATATGTTCTAGGCACTGTAGTGAGTGCTTTATAGTCATCTCATTTAATCCTCACAACAACCCTGGGAGAGGTAGGTGCTATTATTCTACCCCCATCTTGTAAAGGAGGAAGCTGAGACAAATAGCGGTGGTGTGACTTGCCCAAAGTCACACAGCTACTAAATTTTTGATTCTGGACTTGAACTCAGATCTTACTGACTCCAGGCCCAGAGCTCCATCCACATTGCCACCCAGCTGACAATTGGCAGCAATTATGAAAATACCCACCTATGCTTGGAAGTACTCAGGGTTTTGCCTAGGTTTTCCTAATTCTCATTTGGGTTTTTTTCTTAGTCCTTATGATTCGCAGATCATTACAATTAAGTATTAAATAATGGACACATACTTCAAATATTATAAATTTATTGTTGAGCCTCACAGAATCTATGAATTTCCGCTTAATGTCCAACTAAATTTTGATGTGTTCTTTCATCTCATTTGGGTTACCTAATATATATGTGTATGGCAATGTACAGATTGCCTAACAAAAAGAACTCTGCTGTTATCACTTTGTCATCTAAGACAACATCTGAGCTATCTATTCGTTTATCTTCTGTGTTCTGGGGCAAAAATGAAGAAACAAATGAACAAAAACATTCAGAATAGAATAAGGGGGATATTTCAGAAAGCATAAACCATTGTTTACTTCTGGTCTCAGTATATTTCCTAGAGGAATTTCTTTGATTGGTAGTATATGAACTGTAATTAGTACATAGTAACTTTATTTGTATGTATGTATACATAGTAACCCTGAAATGTGTATGCATTTATGTCTGCGTATGTGTGTGTGTGAGGGTGTGGAGGGGGTGTGGGTGTGTGGTCATGCATGTCATGGACACTGTTTACACTCTGGTAAAAGCTATGGGCCCCTTTTCAGAATAATGCCTTTAAATGAATTAAATAAAATATATAAGATTATAAAAGAAAATGAATTATATTAAAATTTAGTTATCCAAATATTAAACAAAAGATGTTCAGGGAACCCAAGTTAAAAATATCTGTTCTAGAACTACCCCAGGAACACTAGAAATGAGAGCCTAATGAACCAGTGAATCAACAGAATGGAAATATGAATTCAAACTCACCAGTAGCATAATCTCTGCCAGAGAGAGGAAAAGTTCTAAAATCTATAGTTTGATGCCAAATCATGTCTCTTTATTTGCTCAGACCAATTAGTTTTACCCTATTTTCAATCTGGACACTACTATCTATCTGTGACCCTTCAAATTATCAAACTATATCCTCAACTACTGATAACAGCTAACCATATGAATCATCTGGTGATTCTATCCTCTTTTTGAATAGTATCCTCTATTTCATGGATTTCCCTCTTTTACCCATAAGAAGACTTCAACTTGTATCATAAAATACTCTCATGTTCAGCCCATTGTGAGTCCTATTCCTGGTCCTATTGAAGGAACAAGGATTTAACCAATCAACCATCAACAACTTTGATGTAAGAAAATTCTAGACTGCTTTACTTCTTAGAGGCTTGGGAGAGTCTGTCCTTCTGGTACTATGTCTGCTAAAAAGTGCTTACCTACTGTTAAGCAGATGATATAGTGGTTAGCTACTATTAAGCCAATAAGTGAATGGCTGATCCATTAGTCATTCTATTCCAACTTGGTTAGAGGACAAAACTAGGACTTCTGCCCAAGTGACTCCTTTGAAGGAGAGGAAGAGGGGAAAGGGGAGAAGCTGTGAAGTTATTGAAAGGGGGACTTTGTAATAGGAATCCTCAGACAGGATATGAATAAGGGGAAAGACATAAGGACTTGAATAAACTAAATAGGTTGTTTGTATTATCATTTCTACAATTTTTTGTCCTTGTTTTAGAGGAAATTGGCAAGAAATGAAATTTGATTAGATGCTTTTTTTTTGGTTTCTTAGTACGTTTCATTTCAAAAAAAAACTTAATCCTGTTTTTGGGAAATTAAGAAGAAAAGGAATAGCACCATAGTGTATGGAAAGTGATAGGAGCTAGGTAGGCATGCATTGAGTGGATCCAGAATCTCCTATGCATTGGAGCATCATGGCAGGACATTGTATAAGAGATATCTCATCTTCATATAGGGGAATAGAGACCCTGAGAGATTCAATGATTTACCTATGGAAGGACAGAGTCAGAACCAACTGTGTGTGAATGTTGTAGCATCTTCTTTACTATCTAATCCAATTACTGTTTCTAGTGATTTTTCTCTGAGTCAGAGGGAAAAATCCCCTGTCTACTTTATACCTGAATTGTGCCTTCACTATCTTTTTTTTTTCTGTTTAATTTGTATTCTACTACTGATCTTTAAGGTCCCAGTCTGGTTCCTGCAAGAAATTTCTTCTTAAAGGCATCAAACTATTTCTTTTTTTGTCAAACACTTTCAAATGTTTTTAAGAACTCTGTAAAAATTACAAACTTACAGAATATTCAGAGCAAAAGCTTTGATATACCCAGATGTCCTATGTGTGGCGGAAGATTCATAAACATTTCATTTTCTGTTTCTTGAAGTATTCAGTTCTTAAAGCATGGAGAAAGAGAAGGTTTTTTATGATTGTTTTCCATTTAGCTAGCATGATAATTGGATTCTTTTACTTGTTTAAGTTCAGAGCCAATGGCCCACATGCATTTGTCTGTAATCACTACTCATCTTTTAATAGGACTTTACAAAAATAGGAGCATATAAATGGGGTTCCAAAGGTCTGCAGAAGCTATCTGGACTATTTAATTTTGCAACTGAAAAAAACTGAGGCCCTGGCAGTCTATTGGACACTTGCCCAAGGTGACAGAAGTGGCAGGCAGGAAAGGCAAGATTTGAACCCATGTTTTCTGACTCCAGAGTTAGTACTCTCTCCCTGTGGTACCATACTCTTCGTTTAAACTTCACTAATTTGCATAAAAAGTATGATATTAATGTCTTAATTTTGCAGAAAGGAAAACTGGGGATCAGAGAAGTTAAGTGGTTTGTGGATGATCACAAAACTAGATCTCAAAGGTGGTATTTGAATTCAAGTTTTCCTAACTTCAAGTCCAGTAGTCTATTCACAATAGCCCATTGGCAGTAAAAGTTTAATTTGTTTGTTCTATTCAAAGCCAAGAAATTCATTTATCATTTTCACTTTGAGGATGTGTAACTCAGGAAGGGGACAGCATGATACGCATTTACAGGTGTGTTGCTTCAGTGGAAAATTACATAGTTTATTTTCTGATTGAACCATACATCTTTGTCAGATTGCTTTGTACTATTCTTTTTCTTTCATAATGCAGCAGACTTTTGAAGATATTTTTTCCATCTTTTATGAAAATGCAATATGCTTACAAGGTGTTTCTAGGATGTTTTCCTTTGGTTCATCTGTTGCCTGCTTTCAGATGGAAAACAAGTTTTTATTGAACTTAATACTGAGCCTCATTCTTGAGCACCTCATTAGAATTGACATGAAGTGTCAATTAACTTCAAGCCCCCAAATGTTTATTAAGCACATACTATATATAAGAAACTATACTAAGTACTTGGAATGGAAAAAAAGAAGCAATCCTGTACTCAAGAAGCCCAGATTCTATTGAGGGAAGGAGAGATAAAATGTCAAATATACATTTGTACACATATACACAAAATATGTAAAAATAAATAGTAGTTAATTTTAAGAGACTAGCAGCTGAAGTGGGGAGGGAGGATCATGAAAGGTCTCATGTAACAGATGGCATTGGAACTGAGTTTTGAAGCAAATGAGATGGGATGAGGAGACAGAAAAATTCCGTGTGTGGAATCTTTGAGTCAGAAGACCAATTTTGGTTGGAACTCAAAGCATAAAGGCAGTAATATATAAAAAAGCTTGGAAAAGTAGGTTGGAACCAGATTGCAATGGGCTATAAATGCCAAACAGTAGCTTGTATCAGATCCTAAGCATATCAGGGAACCACTGGAATTTAATGGGCAGAGAGTAACAAAATACAAACTATGTGAGAATATCACTTCGAACACTGTGTGGCACATACATTAGTGAGAGGAGAGACTGGAGGCAGCGAGGACAATTAGGAGCCCCTTGTAACAGTCCAGATGGTAGCTGATGAGAAATTAACTAGGTTGGCAATTGTGTCACAGGAGAGAAGAGGATAGATGTTAAAGAAGTAGTAGAAGTAAAATGGACAAGATTAGGCAATCGATTGTACATGTGAATGAAGGAGAATGAGATGATGATGATGATGATGATGGTGATGATGATGGTGATGATGGTGATGTTGAAGGTGATGATGATGATAAAAATAATAAAACTGGTATAAAGTACTTTTAAAGATTTGCACTTTACATAGGTTATCTCATTTCTCAACTAACTAGAAGGATAGTGGTGCCCTTGGCAGAAACTGAAAAATTTAAAAAGACAAGTTTTAGGTGAAAGATAATTAGTTGTGTTTGTATATGTTGAGTTTGAAATACCTATGAAGCATCCAATTCAAAAGACCTAATATGGAATTGGTGATATGTGCGAGCAGAAGAAAGATTAAGACTGGATATATACATATATACATTTATACAGATATACATTCAAATTAGAAGACACTTGTGGAGAGATGGTAATTAAACTCATGAGAACTGATGAGATCACCAAAAATATGAAGAAAGAAGATAAAAAGAGCAGATCAGGGCCACATTATAACCATAACTGAATCTGTGATGTAGATGATGCTCTAGGAGATCAGATTGAAAAAAAGCATCTAGACACATAGAATGAGAAGCAAGAGATGGCATGAAAAAAAGATATTGGATTAGGCAATTAAGAGATCCTTTGGTGCTTTTGGAAAGAAAAGTTTCCATCATCCAGGGTAAATCGTGTCTTAGCCGAAATGCTGAGATTCTATGGTTGTCTTTAAGTTTTCATGGCAAATTAGTTAAATTTGTATGATCATAGATTTAGCCAGTCAGTCAACAGACACTGATTAAAGATTTACTATGCTCCTGGCAATGTGCTAAGTGCCAGGGATACAAAGAAAAGCAAAATCAGGATCCCTGCCATCAAGAAGCAAAAGGAGGAGACAACATGCAAACAGTTATGTACTTATTAGAGATATACAGTATAAATGAAAGGCAATCTAAGGGGCAGGTGTTAGCAGTAGTGGTCCGTGGGGACAGGACAGGCCCTTCTCTTGCAGAGGTGAAATATAAGCTAGGTCAAGTGAGGTCAAGAGATAGAATTTCTGAGGGAGAATATATTATGTCTGCGGGCCAGCCAGGAAAATGGCACAGAGTCAGTAGATAGAGTATTGTGTGCAAGAAACAGTAAGAAGGCCAGTGTTGTTTGATTATGGTGTACTTGATGGAGACTAAAGCATAAGAAGGATGGGAAGGAAGGAAGGAAGGAAGGAAGGAAGGAAGGAAGGAAGGAAGGGAGGGAGGGAGGGAGGGAGGGAAGAGAGGGAATGAGGGAAGGAGGGAGGGAAAAGGCCAGGTAGTGAATTTGGTTTTAAAACCCTAAGAGAGGATTCTGTGTTTGATCCTAAAGATAATAGGAAACCAGTAGAGTTCATTGAGAAAAAGACTTGACATAGTCGGACCTGCACTTTAGGAAGATTACATTGGCAGCTGAATGGAGGATGGACTAGAGTGGGGAGAGACTTGAGGCATGGAGAACAGCCTCATGCAATAGTCCAGGTATGAGGTAATGAGGGCCTGCACCTCAGCTATATGTGTGAAAGGAAATATATATGAGAGACGGTATGAAGGTAGAACCAATAAGACCTGATTAGAGATTGGTTACAAGGAGTGATACTGAGGAAGGTTTTGAGGGTCACATGGATAGAAATACTTTGTCGCTGGGAGAATTGCAATGCCTTTGACAGTAATAAGGAAGATGGGAAGGTTTGAGAGAAAAGATAATGAATTCAGTTTGGGACGTTTTTATTTTAATATGTGTATAAGACAACTAATTTAAGAGGTTTGATAGGCAGAAATTTAATTCAATCCATATCATTTTAGAGTTAAGAAACAGAGGCAGAGACAGAAAAGTTTATGCCTACAGTTATTAAAAAGCCAAAACAAGATTGAAAGCTAATTCCTCTGACTCCAAATGCATCCACCTAGTTATTGAATCACACCTGTTCCTTTGACAATCAATCAATCAACAACCATTCATTGAGCATACTATTTTGTGTCAGTCTGTTAAATGGTAAAGGATACAAAAAGAAAAGTGAAGCAGTGCCTGTCCTCAAAAACCTAACATTCTAGTGGAGTATATTAGAATACATATCATATTACATATACATATATGTACATCTATAATACAGATATATATTTTATCTGTGTTTATGTATGTATATATGTACATATATGAATGCATACAATGAATATGCTCAAATTGAATTCAAAGTAGTTTGGGAGGTGGGGGCAATAGGAAAGGTCTCATGGAGAAGGTGCCACTTGCCCTGAATCTTGAAGGAAAGCAGGAATTCTAAGAGATGGTGGTGAAGAGGACATCCTAGGCATGAAGGACGGCTAGTAAAAAAACACTTAGGTGGGAGATGGGGTATTATATATGAAGAATGGCAAGTAGGCTGTACTTTATAATTAAATTCAAGTAACTAAATGTATGGAGTTTGATTTTTCCTTCTTTAAATGTGTAACTTTATTTCCAACTCTTTGATAAGGGCTAGTTTTCAAGATCTATGTATCTGTCAAGTCAGGATTCAGAAATGAGTTTTCACGTCTTGTCTTTAATTTCTTTTAAAATAAGCTCACTAGAAGAAAAACAAATTCTCTTCTGCTTTTGTGAAGTCAGATTACAGGCTGCCTAATACCATGTTCTGCTCACAGTGGGAACTTAATAAATGTTGACTAAAACTGGGGTGAGCTTGGTACACTGAAAAACAAAGCAATATCCTCTGCATCCAGAGAAGAAAACAGATTGTACTAGAACATTAGGAATAAGCACAGAACATAAGATGCCTGGGGAAAGATTCCTAGGACATTTTCCATGGGGAAGTAATTCTTTCTGACGTCATTCCAATTATGGAAATGTTTTGCTGTTAGACGTGAGATTACTTGCAAAATATTTCAACTCAGTTGCAATATTAAGGTTTACCAAGAACAACTTAAATTTGTTTAAGTGAAAAACCTCAGACAAATAAAGGTGATCAATGACTTTCCTATAGAAATAAGGAGCTTGGTTTAGAAATATCTTGGTTAATTGTAAGTGGGATGTTGTGAGTGAAATGACTTATTCTGGAGCCAATGTAAACTGGCATCATTAAAAGCTGTTGCTCAAGATACTGGAAGTTGATGCTTATGAAAATGTATTCACATAAGTTTGCCAACTCCACTGTGTCAATGTGTGTTCCTTGTTTCATTTTTTTGGAAAGAGAATATTCTGGCTAACTTTCAAATTGGTAGAAAATTTCCAGAAAAAAAGGGGGACAATAAATTTAACTACTATCTACTAGCTTAATGTTGTATGCCACAACCACTTTAAGAAGCTTTATATTTAAATTATCTGGCCCAGCACTTTTATTCTGACTTTTCCTAATACTTTATTGATATCCATAAATAATTGTCTGAAACTGGAAGCATGCAAAGCTCAAATTAACAGGCTGATTAGTGAAATTATTGGGTCCAGAAAAGATTGTCCTATTAGCTGAGTCAGCTGCTACATACACAGTGCTAAGAGGAGATATGGATAGAATGGGTATGTAATTCATTTGAGGCAAATTAGTCAAATTAGTGGAAAGAGAAACATGGGGAAAAAATTAAGTGGATTGGCAGGTTTTCAGTGGATCCAAAACTTGTTCTTAACTCATTTCTTTTCTTGAAAAGAAATAATCAAAGGATAATTTCAAAAGATGAAATGGAAACTGACAAAATGTTGGATTGTCAGAAAGCAGTAGAGCCCAATTTTCTTTCACAAATACTCCAACAAAGATCAAGAGTTCTAGATGAAGGAATTGTAAAAACAAATAAGAAATCAACATGAAAGCCTTAGGAGAAGTTATAACTTAGAATAAAAACTTTAAAGCTTTACTCAAGCAACATGATCCCTGAAAATTAGAATGAATCAAATAGAATATAAGGACCACTTGAGACAATATTAAATATTAAAAAGAAAATCATAAGACAATAGAAGAATGCATAAGGTATGTCATATAAGAAATGGCTGACCTAAAACACATAGCTTGTGGAGAGAAAGAGATAAGAATCAAATGAACTGTCTGAAAGCGGTGATAAAAAAAACTGGATATTATATTCCAAGAAATCATGAATAAAAATTAAACATGGCCATTGGAACCTGGGACCAAAGTGAAAATAGAACCTCCCAATAACCTTCTGAAAGAAACCCCCAAATGAACAAATAAAAACTCCCAGAAAAATATCATACTCTTCAATCCAGTGTCACTATATTCTTTGCTCTTCCTGGAACAAGACACTCTATTTCTCAGCTCCAAATATTTTTACTGGCTGTCTTTCATGACTGAAATAGCCTTGTATCCTCATCTCTGCCTTATAGCTTCCCTGGATTCCTTCAAGTCCCATCTAAGATCTTACCTTCTACAGGAATCAAAACTTAGTGCCTATAGGTCAAAAAATGTTATAAACAGCCAGAGGAGGAAATGTGTTTACATATCAAGGAAAAACTCTTAGGATCTACAAAGGAGTGAAATGTTTGCTATGGTAAGATAAAAAGTTTAAAACAAGAATGATATTTTACCCAATAAATCTGAGTGTAATCCTATGAGGAAAAATGTATCTGTAATAAAATAGAGAACTTTGAAGCAATACTGATGAAAAGACTGAAATTTGAGTGGAAACTTTGAAATGCAAACATAGCAGTCAAGAAAAAAATATTTTAAAAAGTAAATTTATTTGAAAAATGTAAGTGTGAAATGTTCACATTTTAATAGTGTGAGAAGAAATTTGTCCCTTCATATCCCTAATGTTATGACAAAAGGCCTGCATGATCTTTTCTTACATTTTGATGATGCTAAAAGAAGAAAGAAAGAGGAGGGTAAAATAAATACTATAATGAAGAAAGATTGAACTAAATTAATATCTCACAGAAGGAGAGTAAGAAGAATATCATATAAACATAGAAAAATGAGTGGAGACAACAGATATTCCTTCAACTTCATTTCCATCTGAACCAGTCATTGAAGAATAGAACTATCTCCCCCCCCCCTCTCTCACTCACACACACACACACACACACACGCATGCACACACACATACAGACACAAACACAAAATATGACAGGAGGAAATACAAAATGAAATCTGAATATTAACAAGATCAATTCACCTACAAAATGGAAGACAATAGAAAAATGAAATAGAAAGTAAAATTCGACACTATAATGTTTGCAAGAAACACATTTGAAATATAAATATACATAGAATTAGAATAAGAGACTGGATCAAAATCTATTATGCTTCCTGTGAACTTAAAAAGTAATGCTGTAATCATGTTCTCAATCAAAGCAAGAAGAAAAAAAGTTAATTAAATGAGGTAAGCTAGGAAACTATATTATGCTGAAAGTTACCATAGATATTGCATTAGAATCAGTTTTTAATATATGTGTACCAATTTGCATGCATTTGAATACTTAAAGCAAAAGCTTAATGAGTAATGAGGATAAATAGTACAACTGTATGTAAAGGCAATCAGTGAATGGGAAGATCTTCCCTGCCCATGTGAGTGTGCTTTAGGGGCAGGGCTCTCAGGGTCCTGGGCGGAGTGGCTAGGACTGGAGCCAATGGTAGGAGCCTGAGTTCTGGTCCAAGTGAGGACATGAAACCTGTGGTAGGAGGAGCATGCTGAACAGTTGGAGCAAAGCTAAGAGGCAGTTGGTGAGGCAGTTGGCGAGAGCAGTTAAGAGCTGAAGGAGAGAGGAAGCAGTCAGCTAGCTGGAACACAGCTTGGAGATTGTTGCGAAACCAGCGGAAGTGGTGGCAACAGTGGCAGGTGCTACAAAAAAGCAGGACTGACCCTCGTGGAGACCGGAGAGTGCTGAGCAGGGGCTTGGGGCTAATGGGTGGTCTTCTTGCTGGAGGGCCCTGGCATTGGTGGGGGGGGGGAGGAAGCACCAATATGGCTTGGCTTGCTGCCATAATGTTTTTTCTGTGGCCTCCTGGTCACTATTGTGAGATGGGCATACTGGTTTTGGAAGGTTCTTGCCAGGATGTCGAACCGGGGACACTGGTCTGTGGGTCTGCTACTGTTGAGTTTCAATAAATGCTTTAACTCCTCTGCCTTCTACTTAGAGAATTCCTTATATCCTGCAATTCTGGACCATTCAGGCATATTCATGCTTATCTTTGAAGTCATGAATTCTGCCTTAATGATGTACTATAACTGGGGACCTCAGTATACTCTAATTTTTTTTAAAAAAAGAAAGAAGTTAAAGACTTAAATAGAATTTTAGAAAATGTAGGCATGATAAGTCTTGTAATTACTGAATGAGAATTAAAAGGACTATTAATATATCACAGTAGTACATGACACCTTTACAGAAATTGACCATGTTACAGTGCATAAAAGCTCCACAAACCCAGAAATCAGAAATATTAACCACATACTTCATTGATAACAATGGAATAAGCTTACATTTAATGAAGTGCTATTGAAGAAATGATCAAAAATTAACTGGATATGAAATAACTTAATCCTAAAGAAGAACAGAGTGAGAGAAAAACAACTGGTTACAACTGAACTATTTCCACTGCCTTTTCCAGCACTCATTGTACTTTCACTCATTCTACCCAAATTTCTCTTATCCAGGTTGGGGAATTGGAACACTCTTTGCTCCCCATTGCCACTTCCAGATTCTCCTTCTATAAACTTTACTCAGTAATCTTGACTCCTCTGAAGGTCATTCAACCCATATCTACCATGCAACCAATCTTCTCTTAGCTTTCTGTCAACCTCCAGGATGAGCCCCTTCTTTCCCCAAAGAGCTCAGTGTCTGGATCACAGTCTTTGCCTCCTGCTCAGTTCCTGCCATCATGCCCAGGGGACTTCAAAAACACATGTCACTACTCCCACAAACATCTGAACCTAACAGTTCCTCAACTTATTCACTTCCTATGATTACCCCTCCAAACCACCTCAGTCACATAGAAAGATGGTCACAACCTTGATCTTGTCATCACCCACAATTGCATCACTTTCATGTTGATAAACTCTGAAATTCCATTATGTGATCAAAATCTATTGCCATTGTACTTCCTCTTCTAACTTGCAGTCACAAATTCTGTTCTTTGTCCACACAATAACTTCTAATCCCTCAACTCCTCAGTTCTCTCCTGAGTAATCACTTTTATATTTTCCTTCTTTACTCATGCTGACCCCCTTGGTCAAAAAAAAAAAGGTTCAATTTAACATTGTCCTCTTCTCTTGAGTCCTCTGTCCCCTTACAGCCAATCATATACTGGAAACCTTAGTCGAGTCACTTCCTCCATCTGATGCTTTTTCTTCTGCTATGAATTAAGCTGGAGAAAATCACAAAAACATGCTAACAAATTTTTTACATGACCTCAACCAGATCCTTAATCTGCAAGGCAATCTCTCTAATAAACTCACTACCCTACTCACCACAATAGCTCTTCCAAATCTTTTCATTCTTCTTCAAATTTCCCATAGCTGCCCCTACTCCCACATTCTCAAATGAGAAGCATGTGTTATATTTTATTGCAAAATGAGTCCATTCACTGAGAGCTCCCTCTTTTCCTCTCATCCTCATCACTTAGATGCCTACTACCATTTTCTCCTTTATGCTACATAAAGCAGTGTCCTTTCTTGCTAAGGCACATCCCTCTACTTGTGCAACAGTGGAGCCGTTAGAAAGGAAATATTTAGGTATATTCCCATATATACAAACATATTCCCCACAACACATGGAAGACATAATCACCATCCTTTCCTATAATTCCTCAGTCTCAGGGGATAGGAAGGAAATTAGATTCATAGTTTATCTAGATTCCTATAAGCAAAGTCCCAGTTACAAGTCCACAATTTGCTCAGACTCAAGAACCAGGCACCCTGGTTTCCCTGGGTTTTTCTGTAAGCCTGACTGGATGCACCACCCTACCTGCAATCTTGGCTACAAGGTCACGATGGATCATCTCCTGGCACCTGAAAGTAAGGACAAACAACAGAGAATAGATAGAAATACCCCCAGGCCTATTTCATGAATGAAGGTAAGCAGAGAAAAGGCAAGTCTTCTTTTCGCTGGTTCAGTTCATAATGTCCACAGAGCTCAGGCACAAAGATGTCAGAAAAGCACATAATTGAAAAAGAAAGAATGACTGACCTACCACTTTTAAAGATATGGACAGCCAATCACAAGAAGGCTACTTCCAAGTATATGGTAGGGGACTTAGTGGACTGACTCCATGTTAGGCAAACTAGGCATGCTCAAAATCAAAGTTACACATTTCTTCTTCTTTGAAATTTGCCATCTCAGCAAATTGGCAAGGGTGCACTTTTTTAAAAGTATGTGTGTGTGTGTGTGTGTGTGTATACATACATACATACACATGTATACATATATAGCATACACACATACATACACGTATACATATATACATATAAGCATACAATACATATATATATACAAACACACATATATACATATATTCCTCATCCTTATTTCAGAGCAATTCTCTATGATCTCTGAGGTCCTTTCACTTGCTTCCTCAATGCCATACAGTGAAGTCTCAACTATCATATGCAATCACACATATGCAGATGAAAATAAATTATTCCCAAATACAAAGCCTTGCAGATTAACAGAACAGAGAATGTTTCACAAAGTTCCCCAAATAAGCCATCAAAATGAGAAAAACTTTTACAAAGTTTACCAATTATCTCTTCTTGCTTATCCTTATAGGGTTTTTTCTAAAAACATAAGCAAAAGAAAGAGCAAAAAATGAAGAAAGTCGACTTCTGCCCCAAAGAGAAAACTGGTCCACACTGAGTTGTCTGAGACACATGGCTCTATCCCCATAGGGATTTGGGGTAAACTTGGCATTGTCCTTTTCCCAGATGAGAAAATCGTCCTGGGTGGAAACTCTTGCAACGTGGTATCTGTCTCCAAAATGTCCCTTTCTGCACAATGCATATTAAAATTCTCTAGTGGGGAGAGGGGCTCTCTAACATATGCAATCCTCATCAAGGTCCAGGCATTTTCTCAGGTCCCAAAGGGCACACAATATTCTCCTATGGATCCTTGCAACTTCCAGGACAAACTAAATAGAATTGCACATTCATCCATTGAGATAAGAAGAAATTAGGCTCTGTTCAAGAAGTAGCAAAGAATGTCAGCTACTTGCACTTTGAAGATACAGGCATTCTCACCCTCCACATTTGTAGAGCCTTTTGTTTTCACAAAAATCAAGTCTAGGTCTGCCTAAATACAAAAAGAACAATATGAATTTTTCTACTAGGCAGTAGCAATGTAATCACTCCAAATTTCTCACAGCAGACTTAATACCAGCATTTGTATAGGAATCAATAATATAGAACATATCAGTACAGAAAACCTCAGAGAAAATTCAATAATATGAAAAGTATCAGTATTTAAACAATCAAGCAATCAACAAATGAAAATTTTGCAAAATCATACCAATATAACTGGCTTAGGAGGGTATACTCCAGAAAACCAAACCAAAACAAAAAAGCATATGTTCAATTTCCCCCACACACACACAAAATTGCCAAATTTCCCTAGCAATTCACAAGCTAAGGTATTTCAAAATTCAAAAGTTCCAGGTAGATAATCATTTTAGGAGTCCCTACAAAAGTGAAGGATCCAATTTTATCCCAGACAAGGCTCAACATGTAACTCTGTCAAGCTTTTACAAAGGAATATATATTTCAGGTTTCATCACAAACATATCCACCCTCCACCACATGGGAGACATAGCCCCACTCTCTCCAGGGGTAGGGAATTAGCTGCATAGCTTCTCTAGGTTCATAAAGAGCACAGTCCCAGGTGCAAGATCAAAACCCCCTCCAGCTCAAGCTTTCAGGCACCTTGAATTCGCAGGACTTCCCTACCAGTCTGAATGGCTACACTGTACCACCCTCAATCTTGACTCCAATTTAGCCAAGGCTCAAAATTCTGGGTCCTTTGGGATTCACATCCAGCACCTGTAACAAAGGTTAAACATAGAAGAGAAATAAACATCCTGAAGCCCATTTCTCAGAGCTGGGTTGAAAGAAAGTTAAGCAGGGGAAGACAATCACCTCCTCTCTCATCAATTCAATTCGTAGCATCCACTGTCACAAAAGAGTGAAGCCAGAAAGATAACAGAAAGTGACCTAATGTCTCAGTCTTGCCACTTTTAAAGATGAAGGCAGCCAATAAACAAGGTTATCTATCCCCTTTCACCTCTTAGGAGGTGCAGTGGTCTCCATGTTAGCCAAACTAGGCGTGGTTAAAAAGGCCAACCTGGATTATACATAGACAAGTGATTCCATTCCATCCCCTCTTTTCCAACATATTGCCCTTTTCATCATACCCATTCTCCCACTTATCTTCATTCTCTCTTTGTCTGTTGGCTGCTTCCTCACTCCCTGCAAACATGCCCATATCTCCATTATCTTCAAAAAAACCCTCATTTGATCTGGGCACTCCTGCTATTGATGCCAGGAGATATCCTGCCTTTTGTTGCTAAACTCCTTGAGACCATCTATAATATGTAACTCCATTTTGGTTCCTCTCATTCTTTTCTTAACCTTATAAAATTTGGTTTCCAAACACATAATTAAAATGAAACTACTCTCTCTAAAGTGACAGTCTCTTAATGGTTAAATAAAATGACATTTTCTCAGAACTCATCCATCTTGATCTCTCTTCAGCCTTTGACACTGTAGGTCACCCTCTTCTCTTGGTACTGTTTTCCCTCTAGACTTTCATGATACTACTCTTTTCTTATCTATTTGACTACTCCTCAGTCCCCTTTACTGGATATTTATCAAGATAATATCCACTATCAGTGGGTATCCCACACGGCTGTGTCCTGGGCCCTTTTCTCCTTCTTTACTATTTCACTCAGTGATCTCATCAGGTCTTATGTATTTAATTACCATCTCTATGCTAATGATTTTCAGATCTACTTATGGAGCCCTAACATTTCTTCTAAATTCATTTTTTTATCTCTGCCTGTCCATTAAACATCTTGACCTGGATATCCTGTAGACATCTTAAATTCAATATGTCCAAAATTGAACTCATTCTTTTTCCTTCTATCCCTCCCCCTTTCCAAACTTTTCTGTTACTATTGAGGGTGCTACCATCTTCCCAGTCACTCAGGTTTGCCATGTAACTGTCATACTCAACTCTGCACTTCCATATCAAATCTGTTGTCAATTTTACCTTTATAACATCTCTCACATATATCCTCCTTCACTCCTATGACATAGCCACCATTATGGTGCCAGCTCTCATTTATTCACACCTAAACTATTCCAATAGCTTCTTGGCTGGTCTGCCTAACACAAGTTTCTCCCCACTCCCATCCATTCTCCACTCAACTGCCAAAGTAATTTTTCTAAAATGCAGATCTGACCATGTCACCCACCTACACAATCAATTTCAATGGCTCTTTATGATTTCCAGAATCAAATAAAAAATCTTCTATTTAGTGTTCAATTCCCTTCATAATCTGGGCCCCTTTCTTTTACAGTCTTCTTACACGTTACAGTTTCTCTTCTCCCAATGCATCTTTAAATCCAGTGACAATGACCTTCTTACAGTTTTTCAAACAAAACACTCCCTGAGTTCTGTACATCTCCCACATGCCTGAAATGTTTTTCCCCTTCATTTCTGCCTCCTGGCTTCCCTGGCTTTCTTGAAGACTCAGCCTAATTCCTACCTTTTGCAGGAAGTTTTTTCCCAATCCCTCTTAATTTTAGTGCTGTTCCTCTGTTGATTATTTCATTTTTATTCTGAATAGAGTCTGTCTAATAAATGGTTACTTACATATTGTAGGTACAATATGGCAGAGTTTATGCTCCATTGTAATGGAATTTTTAAACCTATGGCCACCTCTACATTATCATGAGACAATGAAGTAGGATACTGTGAAAATTTTAAAAAATATCCCTCAAATGATGTTTCAGTTTTCATTCAGGAATTAAAGTCAACTTTATTGTCCAATGGTTTGATGGATTCACTCTTCTCTTTCATTTTTTTTGAACATCAGAACATTTGTCTATCCCTAACCCTATAACCTTTGTTTTCTGTCATTTTTTTAAAGATCACTGAAAGCTCTCAACAATGAAATTAGTATCCTGGGATAATATTCATCTGAATCTAGTTAGTTAAACTTATTAAGGGTAGTGAGAGTTTCTCTTACTGTCTGCTCACATCTTGGGTTTCAACTCCTAATTAACAATTATGGTTCTATCCTTATCCTAGTGAAAATAATTTTCCATAATAGAAATGACATAAAAATAAATGTTAAGTAGTTCTGCCTGAAAGTTATAGTTTGCTTTATCACTTCCCTATTTACCCCCAAGCAGTGGCCCTATCCCCTCTTTGATGTTCCTATTGATAGACTCAAATGGTATGAATGGAGTATCTAAAAGAATTTATTGTGGTAAGCTCTGAATATTAGATTTTGCTTATCCCTTTTATGATATCTCCTGCTATTCCAGGATTTGATGTGGTCATCAATCACTGCAAATCTTTGGCATATTCTGTTAGAGTAAAATCAGTGTTTCATATTCCACAGAGATTGATGTTTAGAGAATCATCTAAAACTAGTTCACTATACATTTTGATTTTGTCTACATGATGCAAAATGTCTAAATAAAAAATGAACAGTTATTTTTATATTGCCAAATAGATTTTTTTGCCATTATGTAAAGCATTCAGGTAATTGAATGCTCTACTTTTCATTAAGCTGTTTAGATAGTAGTACATGTTGACTCAATGAAGTAGGAAAAATACATAATTATAGATTATGAGAATTATAGGACTTTGGAGTTTAATCCATATTATACATAAATATATAAATAATTTTATATATCTATGCATATAAATATGTAAATATACTATATGTCTTAGGATCTCTGTATCTTTTAGTTAATTGCACAAGCATAAAGTTGGGACCAATTATTTAATATCATTTTTGCCTGCTTGTTTCTTACTAAGAACTGTTGCTATCTTTCCCTCCTTCAGATTCCTCATATGCTTGTCCCTCAGGTAACTTAAAGTTTTATCACCTCCAAAACAGATGGTTTCTAAGTCTATTTGTTCCATTCTGACTGTTTTTCCTATTTTAATCATCATTTCTATCTTCAGTCCTTGATTGATAGATGAATACCACAAATAACACCAAGTGGTTACCCAACCTCTCTTTGAAGAACTTTAGAGAAGAGGAACTCACAACCTATTAAGGCAGCCTGATGTATGTTGAGCCAAGTCTATTAGTTGTATGATTTTGACTTATTTCAAACCTAAATGTATATTTCTATTATACCATGTATATGAAACATTATCATCAGTCATTTCTTGTTCATGGAAATGCTATTGCTAGTAATTCCCAGTGGCATAGGTACTTAAATCAGGAAGACTTTTTTCATCAGGAACATTAGCAAATATTTTTCAATATCCATCACACTAAGAATATTTTTTTTCCTTGCTTTGGTGACCTCAAGTTTTGGACCCAACATTTTTGAATGAAGGGAATAATATTTTGACACAACCTCAGCCTGGAAAACACTGAAGCAATTTCCTATATAAGCATCCTGTTCAGATTTTATTTTTCTTTCTTTTTGTTCCTCAGTAATTTATTAAACCAATGTCTTTAATAATGAATTAACCAACACAAAGGAAAATAAAAGACACTCCCACATGCTTCAAGGAGCTTAAAATTTAATTTGATGATAATAAACCCCAGGTTTGGCATAAAATAGTTAGGAGCTCACTAAAGGTGGTCATCACCGTGTAGAGTTTATTTAGGGGAGAGAGTAGCTCTGAATGGTGAGATCCTGCAGATATTCCTGTATGCAGAGGACATTGTGTTGAGTACGTCAAGTCTGAATTCATTACAGTGTCTCTTAAAAGAGAACTATAATCACTCAAAGAAGTTTGGTCAGTCCATCCATGTAAGAAAGAGCAAGTGGATAAAAAACATTTATCATCCAAGTTTCAACATGAATTTGAAAGTACACACTATAGAGCTTTCCCAGTAGTATGGATTTCTGCGATAGATATTACAAACAGAAAATGAACTGGATCCAGAAATGAAAAGGAGGACTAAAATGGAGTGATTCCTTTTCTGAAATTGAAGGTCTCTTATTAACTCCTAGGTTCCCATGAAAGCAAAGGCCTATCTTTTCAATATGAACATCTTAGCAGTGCTACTATATTGCAGCAAAACATGGAACACCACCGCCTCCAATGAACTAAAAATGAGTATCAGACAATTGGCAATAGAGAGGCAGATAGTGGGTGTGAGCAGATTGCAGTATACACTCAATGAGGACCTCCAAAGAAAAACAGGAGTTAAGGACAGACATCATCAAGAAATTAAAGAATAGAAAGAGAGGATGGGCCAATTGTACATCAAGAGTGAAAGATCATAGTTAGACAATTGTATTGCTCTACTGGTACCTTTGTGATATCAGGAGAAAGGGAGGATAATTTGCAGCACAGTGAGCATTTCTCCAGTGGTGAATTTTTGGTAGAACATGGACAAACATCACAGGATAGGCAAGCATATGGGGATAATAATGTGTAGCTTTGGAGGGAATTCCTGAGTCAATGAGACAGCAGATCAATTTGAACATTTTGAGTATTTATGTAAACTGTATTATATGTGGTACAAGCTACTGGTCTGAACATAGTTTTATCCAATTACATTCCAGTTTCCTCACCATTTATTCTCAGGATATAGTTTCTGTCCTGAGATAATTTTATGTTCTTAAGTTTATCAAATAATTAGTTATTTAATTAGATTTTGATTCTAGGTTATCTGGCTTACTTTATTGTTCTATATTTGTCTTAGCTGATGCCAAACAGTTTTGATTATCATTTCTTTGAAATGTAGTAAGGTGAAAGTGCTATTCCTTTCATTCCTCCTTTTTCCAGAATTTCTTTGATAATCTAGACTTTTTGTTCCATCAAATGAATTTATTATTATTTTGTTTCAGTCTGTGCATTAAGTCTTTAGGTATCTGACTGGCATAACACAATCAATTAATGTAGCATTGTGATTTTGATTATATTAGTGTGACCCAAATATGAGTTGTAAATATCCCTTCTCTTATATGTCTGTCTTTACTTCTTTAGACAGTATTTTGTACTTGTATTTATCTGCCTTAATTCTGTTTTGGTAAATTAACTATTTTGAATGAAATGTCTCTTTATATAATTTCCTTTTGGTTTTGGTTAATTGCTTTATAGACATGCTAATTATTTTTATGGACTCATTTTATATCCTACTATTTTTCCAAAGCCATTAATTATCTCAATTAGTTTCTTTGCTGATTTTCTGTGATTTTTAAAGTAAACCATCATGTCCTCTGAAAGTGGTAATAGTTATGCTTGCTCTTTGAAAAGGTTTAGTTCTTTATTTTTTCTCATGTGATTATTATTGCAAGTATACCTATAAATATGTAAATATTGAGGAAAGGATGCATCTTTCTTTTCTTCTATAGTTATTCAGAAAGTTTCCAATGTTTCTCCATTGCAAATGATGCTAGTTTTTGCTTTAAAATATATACTATAAAGCACAGTACATAAAGACATTTCTATGTGGCAATATAGTTATGGAAGTATCAAGCAATTGGGTTTTTACATCTCTGAGATGGTATATAGAGGGCCCTTGATAGTATTTGCAATAACATATTAAGCCTTGAAAAAATATTTTATAAGATAACAGAAGAATATCCTGTATTTGGATAGAGAATAGGATGTAAATCTTGACATGTTAGCTAAGCCTATACATAAGAACCTAGATATGATTGGGAAAAAGGAATTTACAGGGATAGGGTAGATTGATACCTGAATGAGTCACAAAAGAAATGGGTGAGGTTTAATTTATATGAGGTGCTATATTCAGAAATCAAGTTTGACTTTAGCTATGCAAGTTATAAGCAAGAATCGGATGAAATAAGACCCTTTCAGCTCCAATAAAGTAATTAGACAAATTCATGTTTCCTAGAATTAACCTTGACTATGGAAGGTCACAATGGAGGGAGAGTCAAAGAGCATCATAAAACATGCAGTAATTGTGTGGACTGAAAGAGATACTATATACATGCATACACAGAGAGAGAGAGACACAAATATACATGTGTATACATGACACACACATATTTCTTTAAAGAAGAAAAACCAAAAAAAAGCAAAGAAAACAAGTTGAAAGTTCCATTTCTACTGTCCCTGATGAAAACACATAAACAGAAAACAGAGGTGACTCTATAATTAATATGGAATAATTCAAAAGTGTTTAAAATTATACATAATATGTAGAAAACCTTTGAAATTTTCCAAATGTGTTATAAATTATCAAAGATTTATTTTTATGCTACCCAGCACCCCAAAAAAATAGACTTTTTCTCTGTCAGTAGTAGTATTTGAAATATTCGAATTGGTAATTTCTTATCCATCTCACAGCTTCATATAATGCTCAGCTGAAAGTAATTTCTAGTTAACAAAAAAAGTCAATAGCAAATGAAATGTATTTTAGAATATCATTAGGAATGAATCCCAGAGTCCTACAGAAGATTTTATATTTGTAGTAAAAATATGTATTTTTACATACATTGAAATGATTTCTAATATTTTCAGCAATATTGGACTATAAGGTATTTTTTACATTTGTAGTCCAAATTCCTGAAATGTTCATTTTAGGAAAAATGAATATAACTTCAATAGATTTCCAAGTTCACTTTTAAAAGAGGGAGATGACACCTGGTGCTTATTCCCACTGGGCCCTGCCTTTATGCCTATAACAATGTCACATGAAGCACTGAATAAAGATCTGAGCAAGACACCACTGAAGGAATAACCCCCTCCCCTAACAGGTTACCTTACCAACCACAGTCAGTAGCCAATATATGTCTATGTTTTCATAAATATAAAAGCTTTTCCTTGCATCTCTAACTCTTTCATCCTGGATTAAACCTGTCTTCACAGTTGGAAGGGATGTTGTTTATTTAGAGAATCTTCTGAAACCCTGTTCTATTTTTTAATCTCTGCCTTGAACTCAAGATTTCTGGAGTTTAAAAGATGACTCCCAAAACATTGATGGAAGAACAAACTAGTAGGAAATAGAAACTCAAGAATAGCAATGTGTTACTTCTCAAATGCCTTTAAAAGGAAATGAGGGAAGGTTATGTCACAGAAAATCTTAGAACTTGCATATATGCCTTCTGATACTACTTAATATCACATCAGAGTAAACCAATTCTACAGGTGGAATTTGTGTTTCTTCATTTTAAATAATATATTGTCTAGAAACCAAGGCAGAGGCAATTAACTTAATGGGCTAATAGGACAACAGGAAGACTGCTACATTTGAACTCAGAAGACCTAGGTCCTGACTCTATTACTTAACTTCCTAGTTGACCTTGGGCAAGTCATTTAACTATTCTGGGCCTCTGTATGCAAAATGTTAAAAATGAAAAATGAAGGGGATGAGCTAGGTCGGCTAAATAATCCCTTCCATATATAAATCTATGATTCTATCAACTTGACAATGAATAAACTAACACATAGGGGAATAAGAGGCTGCTTGCAGAATGGGCTAGTGAGCCCAGGGCACCTGCCCTTAAACTACAGGGGGCAACCTGGAGGACCTGTGGTCATAGACTGTTGCCTTGTGGACAGGAGGCTTGAGAGTATGAATAGAGAGTTTTCCGTAATTCAGGATTGAGAGCCAGGTGAGAGGAGCAATATGTTTATTAATGGTATAGTTTGGCATTTTATGGCATGGCACATTTTATGCCACTTCTATCATTTTCTCTCCACTGTCACTAATGAGTACCAGTTCATGTATGTTATCATCATTGTCATCATCATCATCATCATTGTTGTTGTTGATTAGGTATCTAGGCACCTATTTACTGGGTGCTATAGAATGATGCTTGAAGAAATTGTGGCCCTGGGATTTTTCATACAGAAGACAGCTTACCTGAATATATGGAGAACATTTAGGTAATAAATACTCCTAACCAAGGAGATAATATGCAGGTAAAGATCCTGTAAAGTGTCTTTGAACATACAGAAAACATACAGATAATGTGTGTTATGGCTAAATACTCCTAACAAAGGAGATAATACACAGGTGGAGCATTATCAAAGTATAATCCTTATGGTAAGGAATGGGGAAAGCCAAGGCAGCACTCTGTGGTTGATCTTTTTATGTTCTAATCTAAGCAGATGCAAAGAATCATGCAGTACAAATGTACAGAAAGTTTACAGTAACCTTACCTTCTGCTGTTGTCATGGAACATATTTTAAATATGGCCACCATTAGCAAATAAAAGCAGATTTTATTTGTAATATATATCAAAGGACATTGACCATTTTAAATTGCCAAATCTGTTATTTCAAGGTTTTTCATTCCAGGGTAAAATGAAAAACTAATGTGTCTCTGCTGAACAAAAATGATATTTCACTAGGCCCACATTAAAATATCACATTCATTCAGCACATCTACCAGTCCAGTCCTGGATTTTAAGTTACAGAGACAGAGGCACATATCCTACTGATATAAGTTGAGGCTTTCTGGACAACATAAAAACTGAGTTAGTGGACAAAGGATTTGGAAGAGTGTGTACTCTCCTGCCTCATTGCCAACTGTGATTTCATTCAATGTTGGCCCCAAATCTAAGAGATGTAGCTACGCACATGAATGATACTGCCAAGAGCTTTGTAGTTGTCTTTGGGATGTCTATCAGGCTTTATACTTGGATAGATAAAGGGAGATGGGCCACTCTATGGGTTGTTGTCTTTTTTACTTAAAGAGGACCAAAATGACATCGCTATGTTGGGGGTCAAGGTAAAGTGTGTTTGCCTGTGGCTAATGAGACCAATAGCTTGAAAGGCTCTACTGTAGGCTGAGCACCAATAGTCCATATTAACATTTGGCATGAAGATGTCTCTAAATTTTCACATCTCACATTTCTTTTGATCTACTGCAGTTCTGATTTTTCTCATATATCACAGTGCCTTATGTGATGCAGGCACACTACTCTGGGCAGTCCCATGCCAATGCCTTCTATATCTTACAATCAATTCAAAAGTTCTGCAGAGAGACAATGAGAGTGTCCTTGTATCACTTCTTCTGACCTTTATGTGAATGCTGGCCTTGTGTGAGTTCTTCATGAAATAGTCTTTAGGCAAGTGTGCTTTTGGCATTTGAACAATGTAACCAGCCCATTGGAGTTGCACTATCAGTAGTAAGATTTAAACACTTGGCAGTTCAGCTTGAGAAAGAACTTTAGTGTCCAGTACTTTATCTTGCCAGGTAACCTTCAGAATTTTCCTAAGACAATTAAAACGGAAGTGAATCAATTTCCTGGGACAGTGCTGGTATAGTGTTCAGGTTTCACAGGCATGCAACAATGAGGTTAACACAATGACTCTGTAGACCTTCAGTTTGGTAGGCAACCTAAGAATACCTCTTCTCTCTTGCACTTTTCTTTGGAGCCTCACAAACATTGAGCTCATTCTGGCAATGTGCACATCAATCTTCTTATCTGTGTGTACATCCCTGGAAAGTATGCTGCCAAGGTAAGTGAACATATCCACAGCACTCAAAATTTCTCAATTTGCTGTAATCAATGGTTCCACATATGGATGGTACAGGACTGACTAGTGAAGGACTTCTGTTTGTTTGTTTGTTTGTTTGGTGTTAACTGTTAGGCCAAAATGAGCACAAGCAGCAGATAATCAGTCCATACCATCTTACATCTCAGCCTCAGAGTCTGCATTGAGTGCATAATCACATAAGAAGAAAAAATCAAATCCCAAGTCTTCCTTCACTTTAGGCTCAGCTTAAAGCCTTTTCAAGTTAAATAACTTACCAGTTACTTGATAGCTTGATGTCATTTTCATCCTCATTGAAAGTATCTGACAACATTGATGAATATATTATGCTAACAAGCATGGTAGCAAGTACATAGTCTTGCTTCACTCCATTGGTGATTGGGAAAGCATCAGAGCATTGTCCATTATCGAGAATTTGTGCAAGCATGACATCATGAGATGACATAATGAAACTGACATATAATGAACTTCTTTGGGCAACCAAATTTTGCCATGACCTTCTACAAACCCCTACAATTGACAGTATCAAAGTCCTTGGTGAGATCAGTGAACGTTGTATAGAGACCTGTGTTCTCTTTCTGGCATTGGTCCAGAAGTTGTTGGACATCAAACACTGTGTCAACTATTCCACAGCACTTTCTAAAGCCACACTGGCTCTTGGTTAGATGACTGTCTTTAAGGTGAAGCATCAGCTTATTAAGGATGATTCTGGCAAGAATACTGCAGACTGACTAAGATAGAGACTCCCCTGTGATTGTCACAGGAGAACCTATTTTCTTTTCCTTTATACTTGGACAATGTAGACATCCTTGAACTCCTGGGGAATAACCTCCTCTTGCCATATAACCTGAAAGATTTCAGTTAGCTGTTGTGTGAGCAGTGGAACCCCTGTTTCAGAGTTCTGGACAGATCATAGATTAATCCTCTCAAAGCTAAACATTCACATTCAACAAAAACAGTGACCTCAAGGCAAGATGACAACCAGAAGACTTAATGTCAACAGATTAGAGTGTGTATCCCTGCATGAAGAGTTTGTTACTAATTTGGAAGGAAAGGTGAACCAATACATGATTGGCAACAGTGGAGCAGAGAAGGAGTGAGCAATTTTCAGAAATTTGGTGTACCACACCACATTTACCCATTTAGCCTAGAACACTTACAAACACCAGGATTGGTTTGATAAAAATGATGGGGAAGTTCAGAAATAACTAAATGAAAAATAAGAATTCCACAGGATTTACCAGCAAGATAGTTCATCTGTCTCCAAGAAAGCAGCATTTACTCCATCAAAAGTAAAGTGAGAAACCCACACCAGCTTCACTAGTGCTATTCATCACAGTGACCACTCCAGGAAAAACTTGTATCTAGTTCTGACTTCAGTAAGTGGGCCTTCATTTGTCAGCCTTGTGTCATTCAGGACTGCTATTTTGATGTCATACCTGCTGAGTTCTCTCAAAACAAGACTGTTCATATTTTAGGTCTACTGGATTTCATGTTGTCCATATGTGCATGCACATCCCATGGACCAATAGGGAGTGGAATCATTTTTGCAAAAGGTTTTGTACATTTTTTGTGTTTTGAGGCGATGGTAGGATCCCCACATGCTGCAGGAAGTAGGTCAAGATTAGGTTAGTTGAAGCAGACAATTCTTAGGGCACTTTTTTCTAGCCCCTTCCTCACACCAGGAGGTGATCAGTTTAGTCCTTCCAAAAGGCTCCTCAGATGCCCATGGTGCTGCTGAATCCCACTGCTGCTTCAGTTCAATGAGAAGACAACCCTATGGCCTGGGCTGCCTGTGTGTAGGGTTGTGACTTCAGCCCCCAGTATATTCACACCTGCTGATTCGTTATTTGCCCATTGCCACAAGACTTGAGGTAGGTAAAATGGTGCAATAGTATGGGTGATGTCTTTTGACTCATGCATAAATTTGATTTAAATGAGGGAGAATTGCACAACAGCATCAGCCTCACTCTCTTTTCCAGAGTCAGTGTCTAAGTGCCTGCTTTCTTGCCTTCATGGCCAGTTGGAACACGTTGTATATATCCTCCTATTCTACCAGGGAAGTCTTCACATAATTGGGGTAGGTACCCTCCTAACTCACTAATGGGTTTGTGGCCCATTTGTTATCCTCAATATGGTTTAGCCCATCTTCCAAAACAGTTTTACTGGAGTGTGGTTTCTACCTGTTTTATAGCTTCTTGCAGCCAGAGGTGAGAGTTGGGTAACAGGTGGACACCACAGGTGGAAAGCAGCCCTGAAGAAATGCTCAGCAACCCTCACACCAGAGGTACTAGTCTCCCCTTAACACCCATACAACCTAGACAGACCTTTTTATAAATGAACCAATTGAGATTAAGGAGACTTCAATGACTTTTGAGTTAACCAAACATCAGCAAACTAGACGAGGATGCACACAGAGGTTGATAGAAGTCTCTCAGTAAGAAAGGACATTAGTAGACTTGTTAGTCATTCTAGCTATTTCTGTGGCCCACAATGGCCACCCTCCAGTCTCTTAAGACAAATGCTCAATTTTGCTAAGCAACATAGGCAAGCATTTATCAGACAGCTACTATATATAATATTATATTAGATGCTTTAGTGAATACAGAATCACTAGATATTTCTTCCTCTATTGTTTACCTTTCTTGAAGAGGAACAATGACATCATGAGAGTGATGTTTTCACTTGCATATGAATTGAATGTAAGTGAGGCAAAGCTGCACAATGTCATCAGCCTCACTCTCCTTCAGTTATCAGAGTCCAGTGGCAAGACAAAGGTCAAGATGACTGGTGAAGGTCCAGGATGCATACTGTAGCCTTGGCCTTTCTAAATTAAGGTTTTTCACAGGTCTTAGTTTGTTGGAGGCCATGCCCATTCAATGACTAAGGCCTAGGTAAGAATTGAGACAAAAGAATGGGCCACTTACCATCCCAAAGATATCAGTCTAGGAGGAGAACATCCTCTGAGTTTCTGGCCAAAAAAGTTTCTGGTTATACTTATTCTAAGTCAACAAAACCTAAACAATAATTCACAGAGACTTGGGCTGGTGGTTATTATTGGACATTCAATGAAAGCCAGAGTGATTTGGGTTTAAGGCTAGTCAAGGAACTCCTTTTAAAATGCAATGGGCTTTTTCTTTTCGAAGCAATGTTTCAATAAATCAAATTGAAAATTGCATGGGACTAAAAGTAAAAAGTCCCATCTTTTTGAAAAAAAAATAATCCAAGTAAATAAATGAAGAAGGAGAAGGAGGTAAGACATTAATCAATGTAATCAACTAGTCAATAAGCATTTAATAAAAACCTACAAGGTACAAGAAATGATGCTCAGTGCAAGGGTTAAAAGTTCAAAGAATGAAACAGTCTACTTGCAAAGTACCTAAATTTGAGTATACACACACACACACACACACACACACACACACACACACACATCTATACAAGTATATAAACACATATAAATATGCATACATAGACACCTATGAAGTGATTGTAGGAAAACAGAGAAATAAAGGGAAAGGGGAATAAGCATTTCTGTAGTGCCTACTAAGTGTGAGGTACTGTGCTAAGTGCTTGGCAAATATTATTTGCATTTGATCCTTTGATTGATCATTTGATCCTCACAATACACAGAGGTAGGTGCTGTTATTTCCATTTTATAATTGAGTAAACTGAGGCAAATGGAGATTATGTGACTAGCCCAGGGTAACACAAATAGTTTCTGATGCTAGAGCGGAACTCAGCTCTCCTTAACTCCAGGTGTAGCACTCGATCTGCTGCACCACTTAGCTTCCTTTAAATAGGTACATTAATTTGCCTTTGGTGGAAATGTGAATTGGTCAAACCATTCTGGAAAAGAAGTATATCCAAAAAGCTATTGAAAACTATATATACTACCAATAATATTGCTATGAGGTCTAAAGTCAAATCAAAGAAAGAAGAAAGAACTGATAGACACAAAAATATAACGGCTGATTTTGCGGTAGACAAGAATTGGAAGCAGAGGTAAGTCTCATCAATTAATGAAAGGAATACTATTTTTCCACAAGAAATAATGACGAGGATGTTTTCAGAAAGCACAGGAAGATTTATATGAACTGATGCAAAGTGAAGTGAACAAAACCAGAAGAAATATTTGTACAATAATGACAGTATTGTTATGATCAACTCTGAAAAAAACTTAGGAACTCTGATCAATACAAAGTCAAACCACAATTTCAAAAAGGATTGTTGATGAAATACACTATTCACCTCCAGAGAGCTGATAGAGTCAGAGTTCAGATTGAGCATATTTTCTTCTTTCCTTCTTTCCTTCTTTCCTTTCTTTTTTTTCTCTTCCTTCCTCTCTCTCGCTCTTTCTCTCTCTCTCTCTCTCTCTCCCTCCCTCTCGCTCTCTTTCATTCTTTCTTTTTTTCTTTCTTTCTTTTTAGGGGTGGGTACAACAACATCAACAAACCTCACTTTATCCTTCCATCTCCAGTATCTTCTTCTTCTATATCTTTTGTCCTTTCTAGCTTAACTCTTCAAAAAAAAGCAATCTACAATAGGTGTCACCACTTTCTCTTCTATCACTTTCTTCTTAACACTTATAGTATGGCTTCCAATTTCATCATTCCACCAAAACTACTCTCTCCATAAGTGCTAATGACTTCTTAGTAGCCCAATTCAAGGGCCATTTCTCAGTCCTCATTGTCCTATAATCTTTGACCCTGTTGCTCACTCTCTCCTTCTTGATACTCTCTTCTCCCTAGCATTTTTGGGCATGACTCTCTGCTCATTTTTCTTCTACTTATCTGACCACTGCTTCTCTGTCTCCTTTTCTGGATCATCCTCCAGATCAAACCCTCTACCTGTAGGTGTCCCTCATGGTTCTATTCTGCACCCTTTTCTCTTCTCCTGTTATACTACTTTACTTGGTCATCTCATCAGCTGCTATGAATCTAATTATCATCTCTATGCTGATGAACTTGAACAGACTTTGAGAAACAGTAGAGAAACAGATGGAGCCTAGTGTGCTATGGTTTATGGGTTCATGCAGAGTCAGAAATGACTGAATGACTGAACAAGAACAGCTATGACAATAATTCTCAAATATACTTATTGTGCCCCAACCTCTCAGCTAATCTTCAGTCTTGTATCTCCCACTGCCTTTCAGAACTTGAACTGGAAAGCCAGTAGACAACTTAAACTCAACATATCTAAAATAGAACTCATTATCTTTCCCCCTAAACATTTCTCTCTTCCTATCTTCCCAATTACTGAAGAGAGCAACACTATCCTCTCAAGTCCCTAGGGACTAGGAATCATTCTGAATTTCTTGTTATCTCTCACCCTCCATATTCAAGCTGTTGCCAAGGCCTGTTGATTTCACTTCTACAACATCCTTAAAATATGCCCCCTTTTCTCCTCTGACACTGCTACCACTCTAGTGAAAGCCTTCATAACCTCACATCTGGACTATTGCTATAGCCTGGCTCAAGTCTCTCCCCACTCAAATCCTTCCTCCATTCAGCCATATAAGAGATTTTCCTAAAGTGCAGATCAGATCATGTAACCCCTCCAGTCATCACTCAATAAACTTCAGTGGTTCCCTATTGCCTCCAGGAGCAAATACAAGATGTTCTGTTTGGCATTCAAAGACCTTCACAACCTAGCCCCCTCCTATCTTTACCATCTTCTTAAATCTTTCTCCTGACCACATACTGTCAATCTAGTGACACTGTACCCCTTGCTATTCCACAAATATAACACTATCTCTTTCGACTCTGCAGCTCTAGGCATTTTCTCTGACTGTACCCACTCCCATGCCTGGAAAATTCTCCCTGGCTTCCTTTAAGTACCAACTAAAATCTCATCTTCTACAGGAGGCCTTCCCTGACAACTCAATTCCAGCATTTTCCCTCTGTTGTTTCCTATCCATACTGTATCTAGCTTGCTTTGTATATATTCCTTTGTATGGTCTCTCCCATTAGATTGAGTTCCTTGAGGTCATTTACCAGGTAAATTTTTTTGT
This sequence comes from Trichosurus vulpecula, assembly GCF_011100635.1. Taxonomy (NCBI): domain Eukaryota; kingdom Metazoa; phylum Chordata; class Mammalia; order Diprotodontia; family Phalangeridae; genus Trichosurus; species Trichosurus vulpecula. The sequence goes on along the minus strand of NC_050573.1, from coordinate 220,947,024 downwards.
TGTTGCTGATTAGTCATTTCAGGTGTATCCAACTCTTCATGAACCCATTCAGGGTTTTCCTTGTGGAGATACTTGAGTGGTTTATCATTTCCTTCACCAGTTCATTTTAATGATGTCTGAGATATCATTAAGGAAATAATAAGGATAAGCAAAGTGAGGTTAAGAGGATTGAATGACTTACCCACGATCACACAACTAGTAAGTGTCTGAGGCTGGATCTGAACTTAGATTTTCCTGACTCTGGGCCCAGCACTCTGCATCACCCAGCTGCCACCTGGTACATAGTAGGTGCTTAAAATGATAATTGATTGATTGATTGAAACCATATATCCCAATGTCTAATGCAGTGTGTTTTACACTAGATCCTATGAATAAAATGTTCATATTTTTGTATATATTTTATAATACATGAGCTAAAAGAAAGGTGTAAGGAAAATGGTTAAATCCAGTTTAGCAACCATAATGACTCTTTAGCTATATTAAACCATTGTTTAACAATGGACAGAATACTGGCTGGGCATCGGAGGACCTAGGTTCAAATTCAATCTTTGATTTCTTTTGATAAATTATACTGCATTCTTTGGCCTGAATTTTTTTAAATTGTAAAATTAAAAGGTTAGAGGTTTTCCAGACCTAAATCTATATTCCTATCGGAATGGATTATTGATTATAAATGATGAATAAAATTTTAAAAAATCAGTTGGTGATGGAACAAAATGTACCAAGTTACATCTACTAACTCTTTGTCAAGCTCTTATTCCCCTAGAGAAGGAAGCATCAAGGTTTCTAAAACAGTTCCATTCCATGCAGATATAAATCAAATTTATCTTGACAACAAGTTGGTGGCCTGCCCTCCTCAATTTTCCTCAACTCTACCTCTGCAAAAGAAGCCAAAGGAACCCTTTCCCCCAATCCATTAATGTATTTCCTCCTACATTTTTCTACAAGACAGTCCATTGTTATGCTCTGAAGAAGGAAGGAGGAGAAGCTAGTTTATTTGCTGACTACAGACCCTGGTGGTGCCCTTGATTTTGATAGGAAATATCTGCTGAGGCTTACATTTCTAAGCAGAGCTTACCCCAACAACAGCCTCTCTCATTCTAAAGGTGATGTTGTGCAAATAACCTCTGATTTCATATCATTCTTGGTTTCCTAATAATACTTTGAGTTTTTGAAGGTGTCCTTGGTTTATACATGAGAAGAAAGGAGGTGGATGAACAGAGACATCCAGAAAGACATGGGGAGAGACAGAGAGATACAGAAAGACAGACAGAGACAGAGAAATAGAGTCAGAGAGGTATGAGTGCTGAATCAGAGAATTGTCTTGCAATGCTTGTTTATGAAGATGGTCCAGTGATCCAAACTTGTTCTGTCTGTAAGTAAGATGATAATATTGCCCTTGAAATGTAGAACAAATAATTTTCTGAGGACACATTCTTTCCTGTCAAACATTTCAAGGATTAGGATTTGGTAGGCAGCTTAAAAGCTTCTGCCAATGTTAATAGAGTTGGATTTCTCTTGCTTTTACAATTGTTCAGACAAAAGATGCAGATACTTGATAAGTGTCTTTATCTTATTGCAGCTTGTCTCACCACTACTGACTCCTCACTTCACTTGTGTACGGAAGCAAATGGAGCTCATGAATACCTTAAAAAATAAAAGCTCAACAAAACAAAAGGCTTCACAAAAACTACTTTATCACTTTCCATTTTAGATCAATATTACATAAGAGATCTATTGGGGGCAGGGTAGATATGACAAGGGGAAGATAAAGCCTTCATTTCCTAGCTATATATTTTCAGAGTTCTCCTTTATTGAACTGTTGAAGGATTGAATTTTATATTTTACTTAGAGAAGTGCTTCTCAAACATGGGGTTTTGTGGATATGCTTTGAGAGGATCACAGAGATGGGAAGCTCAGGGCTATTTACAACTATTTCCTGGTGACAGAAGCATATAATAGTTTATATAAATGGAGTGAAATTATTTAACAAATATTTAAGTGCCTTTTATGTGCCTAGCTTTGTGCTATGTGATATGGTGGGTACACAGAAGTAGTCCCTACAATCCCTGGCCCTAGCATATCTGACACCTAAGAAACTGCATAATTTACAGGAGAAATAATTGTGGAGAGGTGGCCCAACTTCCTCTTCATCACTAGCAACAACTGCTGACCAATTGTCACCAAATCAGGCACATGAACCCTAGAAGTTGCAGTACCTCGTAGACCACTGGTCCTACATCCAGCCTATTCCTCCCACCCAGCATCCAGGGAGGAAACTCCTATGCAAAGAGATCAGCCATCCCCACCAACTTCTAACCAACAGGGATACTAAAGGCAGGCAAGCCAGACCAACTCAAGTAACAAAGCACCCTAACAGAAAAATGGAAGATATTATGTGTAAGGCAAGTCAAACCACTATCATCAACTTGGCCACAAATTTCTTCTCAGACCCCAAAGAAGATAGCCTAGCATCCTGAACCCAGGAACCTTGGTAATAACAATATTTCTAGCCCAATGCCCTAAGGACCATGCTGGGAAAGAACCCTGTGGAGATATAGTGTGGCCTCAGCTATTGTATTCCCAGAAATGAAAATTCTTGCCACCAATGTTTTTAACACTGTCAAATGGTTCAACATTAGACACTGATGTCACTTCTTAATGAGAATTACATCAAAGAAGAGGCATTAATATTTGCTTTGCTGCTGCATGGTAAGGACACAGAACTTTTCCATCTGACTTGTAACCGAAAATTTCTGTATGTGTTGTCACCCCCACTAAAATATGAGCTCCTGGAGAGAGTAAGGCACTTTCTTACTTTCTTACTTTCTTACTTTTCTATTTCTATCCACAAGGCTTAGTGTGGTACTTTTCACATAGGAGGTACTTAACAAATTCATCCATTCATTTGTTCTTTCATTCATAACAAAGATGGTCCTAGTACTCTTTAAATGATACCACACATTTATAATAAGCAAGGAACCTTGGTGAGAAACTATCCTCTAGGTTAGTACAACTACACTAGGATTGAACTACAGTACAAGTTAAAGGATATGCACAGTGATCCTAGAATAATAGTGGAGAATATGCTCTCAAGTTCAGATTGTTGGTGTCCAGAGTTATGTTTATCACATCCCCTTTGACCTTTCTAGTGACATCCTGGCCCCATAGTTTTGGGGAGGAGAAAGTGAAGTGGTGTACACAATTCATCTTTAGTAATATATTGAATCCACTTAAAACCAGCATGACTTCTCCATTGTCCACTAAGCACCTCTAATTTTGATTCTTCTTAAATTATCTTGTTCCATAATTCACAATTATATAATATTACCTAAAGGATATTAATATTGAAATGATGGGATTATGTGGTAGTGAACAGCTTGGTATCATTAAAAAGCAACAACAACAAAAATAATTTCCTTAATTTGATCCAGCCTGATCCACTTCAAATTTAGGAAGAGATCAATTCGATTCAGGAAGCATCTATTTATCACCTAATAAGTACAGTGAATTATGCTAGATGTTACAGATACTAAGAAAAATCAAAGAAAGGCAATGCTCTCAATGAATTTACATTGTATTTCAATATAAAAACATAAAAATCAATAAAATATAATTTGAGCAGAGAGAATACTAAGAATTAGGAAAGTGTTCTTGTAGGAGGCTACGCTTGAACAGAGCTCTCAAAGATGTAGATACTAGAAGTAGAGGTAAAGAGACACTGTGTTGTGGGTTTAGGGAGAGGGTAGGGCAACCTGTACAAGTACACAAAAGTGGGGGATGTTTGTAATGGAGAATATGCAATGGGGAGTGGTGTAATAAATATGCAGAAGTAGGCAGGAGTTAGTGAAGGGCTTTAAGTATCAAACTGACAGATGTGTGTTTATCCTGGAGGCAATAGGGAAACACCAAAGTTTCTGGAGCAGAGGAGTGACATGGTCAGTCCTGTGCCTTGGGATATTATTTTGGTGACTCTGTGGAGGAGGGATTGGAGAGGCAGGAGATTATTTGAACTCTGAGTATCACATCTCCCATTACACTAGTTAACACCCTGTACTTCCTGAGCACAAGTGCTATTTTCAGTTTCCTTTGATGTAAATATTCTCAGCAGATACCAGAATGAAATCATCTCTGTATTTACTCCTGTCACACAATCTTCTGTGATCCTAAAATATGCCTAGGGATTTTAACGTGAGCCTTTAAGTCTTCATTTTGTTCTACCAAATCAAACAGTTTATTGAAATCACCAAATAGATACAGTAGGATCTTATAGTCTATATAGCCCAGTAAATTGTACCCACACAAAGATATTCTCTACTTTAAAAAAAAGCAATATTAAATCATACATTTTCCTTTTTCATATTTTACTAAGTATACCTAATGCTCACCTTCATCAGAAATTAAATTGGGTTTGTTTGCAAGATGGTTCGAGATTTCACAACTTATTCTAGATATTAGAGATGACAGAACCATAAAGAATATCTAGTTCAAGAGTTCTTAACCTTTTTGTCTCATAGATGCCTTTGGAAGTCTGATGAAGCCAATGGGTCTCTTCTCAGAATCCTCTTTTTAAATGCATAAAATAAAATAGATTACAAAGGAATTCAATCATATTGAAACACAGTTACCAAAATATTAAAAACCGAACAAGTTCAAGAATCCGTGGTAATCTAATCTCTGTATTCATCTTCTTGAGGAAACTGAGGGAAAACCAATATGTTCCTACTTCTTCAACTTCTTCAATAAATGTTATAATGAGGCAGCTAGGTAGTATAGTAGAAAGAACACTGGATTTGCACTCAGGAAGATCTGAGTTCAAATCCAGCCTGAAGAACTCATTATCTATATGATCCTGCAGAAGTCACTTAACCTGTGTTTTCCTCAATTTCCTCATCTGAAAAAATCAGAATAATACTAGCACCTACCTCTTTGGGTTGTTGACGATCGGATAACAATTATTAAAAACTTAGTACAGTGCCTGGTGCATAATAATTACTATATAAATGTTAACTGTTGTTAGTAGCCTATATATACTGCAGACTAGCCTATGGAAGGAAGAGTCAAGTTTTGAGAAAATTGTTAACAAGATTTGGCCAAATTTGGCCATGATAATACAATAAATAAAAATACAAAATGACCAGTCTTGTGCAAATATATACTATTTTTCAGTGATGGTAGCAGAGTATGCTAAAAACATACAGTCTTGTTACCATCTACAAACGTTCATTAAACTCTTGGTACACAATATGGAATTTTTGTCCACCAACACATACATCAACCTGCTACCAGAGCAATTTAACCAAATGCATATTGACATCTCTGTTGTCTAGGAAACCAGAAGACAGAAAAGAGTTGCAGCAAAATGGAAAAATGACCTAGATGATCAGCTCAAAAAATGGAATCATAAGTTTCATTGTGTTCTCAAAGGAAACAACAAATGTTATGTTATAGGTCACTTAGTCATCTTCGCTTGTCATGTTCTCGATAAGTGTAAGCATTCACATCCTAATGAAGAAACACACAGACTGTGTATCAACATCTATTAAAGTGAGTGAAGAGGTAACATAAATAAATAACAATATTTGCCAAACCAAGTCAACCCATACCTTGATACTGAGCAGTATGATTTGGATTAAGGACCTAGTTTTCAACAGAGTATCAAATAAAACACATCAGTCAGCCAGCCAATAAATACTTATTAAGGACCTGCTGTGTGCCAGTCACTGTGCTAAGCACTAGGGATCTAAAGAAAGTTAAAATACAGTCCCTGCTTGGGGGGTAGGGGAGACAAACAATTGGTGGTGACAAGATGCAAATAACTATGTACAGATAAGTTAGAGGAACAATTGCAAATAATCAACAGAGGGAAGGCACTAGAATTAGGGGAGGTAAAGGAGATTTTATCTGGAACTTGATGGAAATAAGGGAATCTAGGAAGCAGAGATGAGGAGGAAGAGCCTTCTGGACATAAGAGATGGTCAGTGAGAATACCTAGAATTAGGAGGCAGAATGTATTAGGACATATTAGGTGAGGAACAGCAAGGAGGTAGGTGTCACAGGATCAAAGAGTCCCTGGAGGAGGGGACTCTAAAGTGTAAGAAGAATGGAAAGGGGTGTGTGTGTGTGTGTGTGTGTGTGTGTGTGTGTGTGTGTGATGAGGAAAACAGGTTACCAAAGATTTGAACACCAAATAAAGGATTTTACATTTGATCCTGAAGCAGATATGAAATACTATATATTAATAGTGAATACTGGAATTCATGGAATTGGTAGGTGACATGGTCAGACCTGTACTTTAGCATGTTCACTTGTACAGCTGAGTGGAGAATGTACTAGAATGAAGAGGAGATTTGTAACAGGAAAAACAACCATCCATCTGTTGCAATATGCTAGGCAAGAGGTGATGAGGCCCTTCACCAGGGTGGTAGCAGTGCAGCAAGGTAAGTAAGAAATTGTGCAAAGGTAAAACTCAGATTTTGACAACAGATTGGATATGGGTTATTACTGGGTCAAAACACAGGCAAAGTTTGGTAGCTTTGGGGACATATTTTCAAATTGCTTTTCAGACTACCAGCCATGAAGTTGTACAAAAACACTTTAGAATATTTTTTCCTCCTCTATTTTTTCATATTTTTAAAGATTTTCTTCAAAATGAGACCTCACAGAAGTCAATATAGGAAATCAGAAATAAAAATGTGTGGGTGTGTTCAGACAGACTCTAACACGACTGCTATGACCACTTGCTTTGTTTATTCAAGTAGTTATCATTAAACCAGATACTTGGACATCAGTGAATTCACTGGGAGATGAAACGGACAGCACTTAAGTAAATTTGCCTTTCAAATTCCATGATGGAAAAATAAGTGGTAGCTGTTAGCTGATGATATATAAATGTTGTCACTCAATCACTATGCTTAATTCACTTGTTTTGTTTTAAATTCTTGAAGTTTTAATGACTGATACATTGGGGCTATTGATAGCTATACTTTACAGAGTCTTTTTTAAGGATGTAATATTGTTTAAGAGTAATCATTGAGGTAATAGAATGATCTTCTCATGTTCTATTTTATTTTATCTTCAAGCAGAGAGACTCATTTATTTCCCCTGAAGAAGTATAGTTTGACTGATTTGGGCAGGCTGAATTGACATGTGACTAAATCCCTTAATGTTCAATGATTTATTTTAGATCCTCTGTTTTGGTTTTACAAATACCTGTTGGTTCAATTCAATGTGTAACCCGCTATAATAGAAGAGTAATTACAAAGAGTGTGCCAGCTCAAGGTCATACATCACTACCTTAATGCACCTTTGAAAAATATTTCTTACCTTAATGGTTGTAAAGGGAAAAAATATTTTTAAACAATCTTTCATCTGAAGAAAATTGAAATCACAATGCAATGTTGCTATGCAATAATATGAAATAATAAAGAAAAAGCATGCAAATGAAGGCATAGGTTAGTTTCTTTATCCAGCAAGACATTACAGGTAAGGCCATAGATTAAACTTATTGAAAATGTAAGACAGATATGAAAAATGAATTTGCACATATAATAAATAGATGCAGAGGATATGTTTACTAGTGAATTATGCTGAAGTACAATGCATAGTGCCCTGAGAATAAATCCTTTAAAAATGTTTATCTAGGGAAAGAAAACTGTTAGTTCTCATGAAAAGGTGCACAGGGGAAGTTTTCTTCCATTTCTCTCAAAACATTCACCCTTTCCCAACAACCTATTCCGATCCACTCAATCCTGGAAGCTGAAGCCAAGCCAGTAGTATAGTTCAGCTACATAATTCAATAAAATTTCACAAATGTGTTTGAAATGTCTATGATGTGCAGGACATAGAATAGATGGTGGAAAGCTATCATTATTAAAGTCTGAACGATCAGGACTGAAGTCCTGCCTGTGACATAAAATAGTTTGTGACCAAGGCAAATCATTTAACTCCTCAATGTAATAAGCAACTCTTTTTTAACATTTAATTTCTATTATATTTTCTCAATTACATGTAACAATTTAACATTTTTAAAAATTTAAAGTGTTTAAACTTTTGAGTTCCACATTCCCTCCATTCCCCCTTTCTACCCACCTCCTTGAGAAATCAAGCAATTTGATAGAAATTATACATATACAGTCATGCAAAACATTTCCATATTACCTGTGTTGCAAAAGAAAAGGCAAACCCATAATAATAATAAAGAAAATTTTAAAAATGTGCTTCCATCTGCATTCAGACTCCATCAGTTCTTTCTCTGGATAGCATTTTTCATCGTAAGCTCTTCAGAATTATCTTGGATCATTGCATTTCTGAGAATAGCTAAGTAGTAACAGTTGTGCATCATGCAGTTTTGCTGTTATTGTATACAATGTTCTCCTGGTGCTATTAATTTCAGTTTGTATCCATTCATGTAAATATTAGCAGTTTTTTTTTTCTAAAAGCATCCTGCTTGTCATTTCTTAGAGCACAATAATATTCCCTCACAATCATATACCACAGTTTGTTCAGTCATTTCCCAATTGACAGACATTCTCTGGATTTCCAATTCTTTGCCACCACGAAAAGAATTTATATAAATGTTTTTCTTCTGATAGGCCATTCTCCTTTTTCTTTGAATTCTTTGAGGTACAGACCTAAAAATGGTATTGCTGAGTCAAAGGGTATGCACTATTTTATGGCCCTTGAGGCATAATTCCAAATTGTTCTCCAGAATATTTCTATCACTTCATAGCCCCACCAAGAGTGCATTACTGTCCCTGTTTGTCCACATCCCCTCCATTTTCCTTTTCTGTCATATTAGCCAACTTATGGGTGTGAGGCAGTAGTTCAGAGTTTTCTAATTTTCATTTCTCTAATCAACAGTGATTTTTTTTAGCAATTTTTTTTCACGAGGCTATAGAGACCTTTGATTTCTTCTTCTGAAACTATGTATTCAAAACCTTTGACCATTTATCAATTGGGGAATGACATATTCTTATAAATTTAATGTTGTTCTCTGTATATTTGAGAAGCGACGCTTTATCAGAGAAAGTTACTCTAAAAATCATAAGCAACTTTCTTAAGTCTGCAAGTAGCAGAGGAGTTTGTAGATCTGATCAAAGATCTATATACCCACATACATACCCCACAAAAGTATACACGGCATTGTACTAGCAACTGTGAGAAATATAAAGATAGTAAAAAATAATAGAATATTTATATAGTCCCAGTATTAATAGAATATTTTGTTCCAAATAAGACAGAGTTCCTTTTCTCAGGGAGATTTTCATTGTGTAGAAATAACAGTAATAAATATTAGAATATAGTCTCCACCATAGAAAGTTTCAATTGGACTTTTGTGGACCAGACTAGGAACCTAACTTTCTTTCTCCCATTGTTTATAGGGTAAATGCATTCCATGTTAATAACAACTGCCCCCAAAACATCCACATGGGAAGAAAAGAAAAAAGAATGCTCACAACAAAACAAAAACCTCAACAGGAAGATTCCACATTAGGTGTAAGGTGCTTTCCCCTTTCAGGAGAATTCACTTTTCAAATATTTAAGATAACAAAACTTCAGAGTCAGAGTAGATTTAAGATATAATCTAGTCTAATTCCCTTCTATTTGATAGATGGAGAAACTGGTGTCCTAAAAGGTTGAATGACTAAGTTAGTGTTGCAGAGTGGGCTGCTAATAGAAAGAGGACTAGAACCAAGGATTTATGATATCTAGTTTCATCCTATGTTTTTTCCTCCATGTTATGAAGCTATTTTTGAACCCTGTTGATTGTACTGTTTAGTTCTAGTTTTCTGTAGCTATCCTTTTGTGTGTGTATGTGTGTGTGTGTGTGTGTGTGCATACATACATGAGGTCATGCAAGAGAAAGTGTGTGTTTTGCTATTTCCCCATTATTACAGTTGCAAAAGCTACTTGGTTCAGACAGCTTTTAACAAGGGAAAAACGTTTCAGAGGCTGTGAAGAATCTAGGTAACATCTTCTCTCACAATGAATCTGTACCTTTGTTGTACTGTTGTCTAATATGCTTTTTAAATTAGGTTGCCAACCTCAACATTACAAATATGGACATTATAAGTTGTTTGTATGATCAATCTTTCATGTATCTTATTATGAGTATCCTTGAAATATGAATTGGTTAGAAAAGATCATAAAATAACAAGATCACAGATTTAGCGCTAGAAGGAAACCTCATGGTCATCCCAGAATGCTCTAAAATATACATATTTTCACTGTATGACAAATGCACATTGAGGTCTGAAGTCTGGTTATTTTTTTAATAACTATGCTTTTGCCAAAATTTTTCTCCTGCTAGCTTTTTTTGGGTCCCCCTTTCAGTCTGGCTTCATCTTAGATGATTTTAAATAACTTTGTCTAAGCAAGCAAAACTTTGCAAGGCATGTAGCTTTCTACACGTGAGGATACTTCTGCATACTTATTCAGGAAACTTGACCATTTGTAGAGATAAATTAGAGCACACTAGAAATTGTAAAGGGGGCCAGAGTTTGTACAAAGAAGCCTCCATGGACCTTGAGATAACTCTCAGGTTCCCTTGAGGCAGTACAGGCTTCATCTCAGAAGCAGCACTAAATCTAGGGCACCTCTGAATTTAGATCATATAAGCAAGCAGGACACAGATTTTATACCACAGAGTACCAAGGAAAAATTGCAAAATGAGACAAAAAGACTCTTTCTGATATAGTACAAATCATGTAGCCAGTTGAATATTCCCCAGCCTCTGCGTATGATCAATTTAACTTGAAAACTTTTCTAGTTAAGCCATTAGCCTGTCTCTTAAATTTAAATATTAACATAAAATGTTATTATCACTTCTTCCCCCTATTTATCAGGATTCATAACATTGTTTTTAATCCAGGATGACAGGGAGTCATTTTAATATTTTCTAGGTAAAGGCCCATTTCTCCTGATTTTCTCAAAAAGATCTGTCTTTCAATCATTCCCCACCTGTGCTGCTGAGCTCTAATGATGCTTGTCACTAAGAAATAACCACAATAGATAATTTACTGTAATATGCCCCAGTCCTATTAGCTAGGCAAGTTTGCATTAAGAATACCAAAATATGATTTGCACAAATATGTATGGTAAAGCCACATTAATGAATGTCTAGAGAACAGAAAGCATACACATACACACCCCAAAAGCATTATTGCAAGGAAAAGCTCTCTGTCTCCCTCTCTCTCTCCCCCTCTCCCTCTCCATATATATATTATATATAATATGTCATATATACATGCACATATGTAATATATATACATGTAAATGTATATATGTACATGGATATACATAACATATACATATATATATGGAATCCTTTATTTAATTTCTTTAGACCTGTGTCATTTTTTTATGTCCCCAACTATATTTCTGCTCCAATAGGCTTCATTCCACCATTAATGAGATTTCAAAATGACTGATTTTGGCACTGAAGCATTTACTGAGGAAAGTAAAACTCCTAATATATCAGCAGGAAGACATAGTTACGCATCTATAAGATGACATTGAGGACCTGGGTTCAAATCCTACCTTTGTCACCTACTATGTGACCATAGACAAGTTTCTATTTACCTCTAATGTCATTGGGCTAAATAAGAGTTCACTTCCCTTATAAATCAATGATCCCATGAGCTAAGCTTTAGTACTGACTGAAGTCATTTCAGGAAACAAAAGAAATTGAAGAACTCCCATTAATTATCCTACGAGTTAAGAATTAATCTCTTTTTTAATTGTTGAAATTTTCAATTAAAGGAAGTAATTAGCTATGTGCTCAATTTATAGAGTACAGTGTGTTAGGAGGACCATGAGTATGTTTTACTCTGTATAATGTTTTATTGTGTTGGAGCTCTGTCTCTAAACCTTGAAAGAGTAGCTTTTACATTTATATAATGTAAGGTTTACAAAGCACTTTTTGTATATTATTTCATTCAACTCTTACAAGAACCGTTTGAGGTAGGTGCTATAGTTATCTCCATTTTACAGGTGCAGAAACTGAGTTGAGAAGGTTAAGTAACTTGCCCAGGGTCAGTGAGCTAGCATTAAATTCGATAGGAAATAACCAGTGGGTTTAGGGAAAAAAATGTCTATGTGGTAGCTCCTCAGTTTGTCGGTGATTAATAAATCTCTTCGAAGTGAAAATGATGGAATGGTGAATTGGAAAGTGTACTGGGTTCAGTATCAAGGGACCTGGGCTTGAACTGTAGTTCTACCAATTATCACCTGTGTAATTCACACCATCTGTAAAGCAAGGAATTTAAACTAAATCTCTAAAGCTTCTATCTAGTTCTGAATACATGATTTTATTTATGAGCCTATAAGCATACTATCCAAATAAAGACACACAGAACAGCAAAGAAGGCCAGGTATGAATAAATGTGCCCTCAAATCAACATTATCATTTGTGATATGAAAGTAGCACAAAAAGTTTATAAGACAGCATCAGTTGAATAGAATTGTAGACTGCAGGAAACCAGAAAATTGGGAAATACATCAGGACAGTAGACTCTGAGGGGGAGATTCGAATACGTTGAGGTCAGTGCTGGGGACGATGCTGCACAACTTTGGGGCAACAGAGCAAAGCAGGTTGGGGCTGGTGTGTCAGCACCTCAGGGAGAAAGCATGCCATCTGGTAGTTTCCTAGTTTAATTATTCTTGCTAACTAGGTGCTAAGCTTAGTTGTTTGCACTATGTTGAAGGAGTGAAAGTGCTGTCAAAATGTAAATGGAACAAACTTGAAAATTGTACCCTCTCTTAAAATCTTTTATTGTTGTGCCTTTAAATTTCAATGCCATCACACAAAGTTCTCTTTGTGTTTTAACAGTTTATACTATAGCCCAGACTTCTTGTTGGTATACTGCTTGTCACCTAGCTTCACTGTAGTGGAAAGAGCACTGGGCCTATTGTCAGAGGACCTGGGTTCTGTTCCCTTGGTCTGACTTCTAAACAACTGTGTGATATTGCTTAGATCAGTGAACTTCTAGAACCTCAGTTTTCATATCTATAAAATGAAAACAGTTATTGTCATGATATAATTGGTAAAAATACCTATTATTATTGTAGTTTATGAAATCCTTTGAGCCAAATAGAATCATCCTGTCAGGAGTTGGACTGAGTTGTCATGGAGCTTGGTAAATGGGTTCTACTGGAAAGAGAATATTTTAAATGGCCATTATCTGACTAAAATATTGGTTAAGGAACAATTTTCTTACATAAATTCAATTGTTTTGTTATTTTGTATATATGCATAGCTAAATAGAGAGGCATGTAGTAAATGGAAGGAGGCTACATTTATAAATAGAGGACCTCAGTTCAAATAACTGCTACTTACTAATTATGTGATTTTGAGCAAGTTATTTAATCTCTTTGGGTCTCAGTTTCTTCATCTGTAAAATTAAAAAAATAGACCGGACTAGACAAGCTCCTTTTCAGCACTAAATCTATAGTTCTTTTTCTATCAGTGAGGACTAACAGAAATAATAGAAACAACGTCTAGGTTGTTATCTTGGTTTTTCTATTAGCTAGCTGTATGACCTTGGACAGAACACCTCTGTAGATCTTCATTTCTTCAACTGAAAAGGAAAGGATGATCTCTAATCTATCTTGTAACTCTAAAATACTCTGGTTCCTGAAAGGCAGGAAGTGGACAAGCAGAGTAAAGCCTTAAGGGGACCCTTTGAGATTATTTTAAAATGGAAATGATGAAACTGTTGAGTTCTGCCAAGTTCCTTTAAGATTTTTACCAATACTTTCCTAAATATACATTTTTCCTATACAAGGTAATATAATCAACTTTTGTTGTTGTTATTCAGTCATTTTCAGTCATGTCTGACTCTTCATGACCCCATTTGGCAAAGATATTGGAGTGGTTTGTCAATTCCTTCTCCATATCATTTTACAGATGAGTATACTGAGGCAAACAGAGTTAAGTGACTTACCCAGGGTCATACGGCTAGCAAAAGTCTGAGTTCAGATTTGAATTCACAAAGATGAGTCTTCCTGACTCTAGGCCGAGCACTCTACTCACTGTCCCAACTAGCTATACCTAATTAATTACTTCTTTATTTTTTTACAAATACCTGATGGTATTCAATCAATGTTTATAGGTATTTATAGGTTTATAGCTTTTATTGAAGATGGAATTTCCCCCATTTCCTGGACTCCCACTAATTCCTATTGTAGATTTGATAAATGATAATAAATTCATAATAATATTCACATTGTAACAAAAATCCGCATTCATAAAGCATAGATCTTTAAAGCTGGTAGAGGATCCTTTTGTTACAAAAGCTCTGTGAGGTAAATAGTAAAATGTATAAAAGCACAGGTGTCTTCTCTTATGCACAATTCAGAATGAATATTATAATGTAAAAATATCTATCTTTCCTTCTAGCAAAAACCAAATGTAGTTGGCTTTTTGCAGGAACAAAATGGATAGGAACATAAATCTATTGTGTCTGTTCAAGGAAACCACTGATAAAATGTAAAGGAAGTGAAACTTTCTAGTAATTGAACCATTCCCAAAGATTTAGATAAAGGACAAAATTTCATATACACATTAATGTACTCTTATTGCACTGAGTTCCTTAAGAGCAACAACTAAGAGCAAAGGCCTTCCTTCATATCTTCAGTGCTTAGCACAGTGCCTGGCACAAAGTAGACACTTAATAAATGCTTGTTGACTTGACAATCAAAAATACAAAGGCCCAACTTCTTTACTACTCTGGCAGTGGACAGAAAATGTAATGTTAACCTAAGAAACACCATCAGTACAATAGTAGCAGGGGATACCAGTATAATCCTTTGTCACAATTTCTCTGCCTTCTCCAAGGTCCCATCTTGAGTTATGAAGATCTGTTATTATATTTTGTAATGTTTCAATTTCTAAGATAAAAGTAAAAAAGGAAAAGGTTACTTTTTTTTCATCGATTAAAGAGCCTTTGATAGTGTTGTTTAATATGCTTATCACATTTAATCACTAGGAATAAATTTCATAGGCTAATTTTATTTAGATATAAAGTATTTCCTTATTCAGGTTAGCTATACAATAACTTGTCATTGACAAAATTGACTTATACTTTTGCTTTCTAAATTATTTCAAAAAAGAAACAACACTATTCAAGTGCTTAAAATATTTTGAAGTGTGGCTGGGTTTTGTTTTTTTTTTTTGTTTGTTTGTTTGTTTTGGTTTGATTTTGTCTTTTTACTTCAAGCTTAAATTCAATTCTAGAGCTTCAAAGTAAGAAAAGAAAAATCTTTCAAGACAGTGAAGCCAATCAGAGAGGTATAGATTAAAACAATTGCTGACCTTTTGGTATGACGATACTTGATGCAAAAGGAAGAAGTGATACGTAATGTAGCGCAAGAGATATACTGGGCAAATGAATTGAAGTCTTAGGAAAGGTACATTCAGGAAGGTACATTGCAGTCATCTCACTCGGAAGGAATAATGCAAGAGATCCTTTTTTATGTGTGTGTATTTGTGTGTTTCCTATCCTAGTTTAGAGTAAAATAGGCTATTCAGAAGTCAAGAAATGAAAATTTACTTTCAGTGTATCTCACCATGCGATAGTATGTTTTTCAAAATGTATTCATTTTTATTATTTTTTTAAGAAACTATAATTGTGTTTTATGGCATATTTCAACTCTTGTAAGGATTTTTGAAAATTGTAAACATTCTAAGCTGTTGTGCCATTTTATACAACCCATTATAGCACACACAATGGTATGGAAATTGAGATACCATGGCTTCTAAATCAAGTATTCTACTGATACTCATACCAGGCAAATTCTTCCTGTTTACATGAGTTCACATGGCTCTGACCATGTTTTGAAGATGATGGTATCTAGAATGTTGACAGGGTTAGATGGAAAATGACCTGGATTTAAAAGGCAGGTGAAAGTCACTAATGCCATCAACCAATTAATATAATTGGGAACATAAGGCAGATATATGAAAAATGCAAACAGTGAGATATAGGGGCTGTATTTTTTAAGTTCTGAACTTTTTTGAGGAAACAATTCTTAATTATCTTGGCTGTTGGAAGTACTAAAAAGATTTATAAATTAAAAGGAATTAATCCATAAGGAATGGTTTTAGAAGGTACTATTCATGGATCTACTTTTCTCCATAGATTTTATTTTGCTTATAATAAACATCTTTGTTATTTTAATTTATGTTTTTGTCTGTTATGGGCCACATAGAACAAAAACTTAATTGCCATTTCATGGCTAATGTTCTGGTGACAGCCAACCTAAAGACTTAGGGTTATTCAACAGCAGACACACAGTCTGCCTTTCGACTGATACTTTTCAAGCGTGCTAGATACACCCTGCTGACATAAACTTCAGGAACTAAGTAGCACCTCCATTTGATGATGAAGAACAAAAACAGTACATTTGTCCTAATGATTTAAGGTTCTTTGCGGGGGGGAAGGAAAAAAAATACCTAAAAATATTTCAGCAATTATGGACCATTATGCTTCCTTTCCCATCTTCATAAAGTACTTATAAGCATGGTTTGCACATGCTTCAAAATTACCCTTGATTAAAACATAGTAATGAAACAGGGAGGCTTTCAAAGACAATTTTAGATAGCATACTGAATCTTTAGACCAAAAGGTGTTGAGTATATTATCACTATATATTTTGAATTAATGTTTTAATTCCTTCATTTGGTGCAAATAGAATGTAATGTTTTATTCAGGAAAGTTGTTTCCTTTATTTGAAGTATTTTGAGTATGATTGATATAATCATAATTTAACAGTGGATAAAGTGTCAGGACTAGAGTCAGGAAGACTCAACTTTCTGAGTTCAAATTTGGCCTCACACATTTACTGGCTGTGTGACCCTGGGCAAGTCACTTAACCCCAATTGCCTCCCCTACCCCCAAATAAATATATACATATTGAAGATTCAAAGCAAAGTTAGTCTTTTTAAAAAACTCATGTTGGCAGCTATGTGAAGGATAGAATAGAGATGGAAGAGGCTTGAAACAGGTCTAACACTTAATAAACTTATAACAAGTAAGGTATAAAATAGATAATCATTTGTTCCCTTTCTCCTGTTGGTTAGTTCCTCCTTAGGCTTCCATTTTGTGGAGGGCTCAAGACATCAAACCTTAGTCTCCTCCTGGCTGCATTTCTGACTTTCCTAACTTCACAACCATGTCCCCACACTGGACCTTCGTACTCTCTTCCCCTTTCCAGCTCCCTTTTGTGTATCATATTCCTCAATTAGGTTGTAAGCTTTTGGAGGATAGGGATTTACTTCATTTTGCTTGTATTTGCATTTCTAACCTTAACACAGTGCCTGCCACATAGTAGCACTTAATATATATTTTGTAGCCTTGCTCAGCTAAGAAATTTTGAAGTGTTGTAGAAGACTGGAGATACCTTGGTATGGTGGAAAGACCATTAGTTCTGGAGTCAGAAGACCTACCTTCAAATTCTAACTCTTATTTTTATTATCTGCATGACTTTGGATAAGTCTCTTCTCCCTGGACTTCAGTTTCCTCAACTAAAAATTGGGAAATTGTACAAGATTTCATGGTCTCTAAGTTCTTTTCTAGCTCTAGCTCTGTGTCCTACATAAATCCTAAGTAAAGAAAGATTGCCCCCAGGCCACTGAGTTATATTCACCGATAACATTGTAATAATTGAAACAATTCCTAAAACACTACAAACCCCCCTCAGTGACTCCTATAGTGATCAGAAGAAAGTGAGTGAAAAACAAATACTCCCCTCATTATAGTAAGTACCTGGGCAGATTTCCCATCAATTTAGTCCATCAATGCCTATGCTTTTTTGCAGAAGATACTGCAGAAAAATAGTGAGCTAAAGTGAGAACTGAGTAGGAAGAAGAAATTGGACAGAATTTCATTTGCAAAATGGCTCAGTACCTACAATGATCCCATATTATGCACTGAAAGAAATGTCAGTATTTTAACCAATAATAGCATGAATATTTTCTTCACGGCTTCATATGGCTGCAAATCATGAATTTGACAACCTTGACAGAATCCAAACAATAAATAATCCAAAGATCAAAGGAAAGATGCATGGTGGGGGAAAAAAGTTGACTGTAGGAAGTTATCAACTATGACTTACACAGAGAAAATGGTATAAAAGTCATTATCAGGGACTCATATGAACCAAAATTGATGAAAGTTTGTTACTTAATGAAGAGTAAAAGATAACATAGATAACCTAAGTGATGCATTTGTATGAACATGCTACACAAAGAATGAGAGTAAGGCCTTCATCATGTTGGGTGGATCCATCATAGGTGTTTTATGGCAGGACACAGACAAGACATGCACAGGACAAGAAAGTATGGAGAGTTTCCCCTCCTTGCCATTAGAATACCTATTCTAATGAAATAACAGATCCATCAGAATATCTACGTAAAGAATATTTGATAGGCTATATATGCAAGCTGCAACTATACAGATATTCAGAAATAGCTCTGCCTACATTAGATTGAAGTAACAGGACAATTCAATCAATCAGATGAAAAATCAATTATTTGGATGTGTGGACTAAGCAACAAATGGTTGAATTTTCTTCATTTTTTTCATTCCTTTTCATTATGTTGTCAGGGGTTCTTTATTCCATTATAAAATACAAAGTTTCATTTAAAGTACTATATGTTAAAATGCAAATGTTGGATGAATTTCAATTCTAGATTTCTCATGATATTGACAAGGTTATGAAAAACTTCAGCATATCAACCTAGGAAATTCTTAATATGGTTCTATATGGCCCACAGAATAAGATATAACATTCAAATATCTTTAAGACAAGGTGAAATCATTGTCATAAAACAGAAGTGATATCAGAATCTAGATTCTGAAGGTCCACAAACAACTTATGACCTAAGATATATAAGGATTTATTTGTGTTTGAGCAAAAATGTTGCTCATTACAAATACTTTATTAAATTATACTTATCATGAAAAAGCAAGAATTTTTACTTAATTTTAAATTCTCAAACATACCCTTTTAATTAGGTTGCTCTATGCTTCTTTTTAAAATATGATTGATATTGATAGCATTTTAAACATACTTTTAGTTGCTACTTCATGTTATCTCTTCATTTTTAGGAATTTACTTTGATTAGACTGTTAGGTTTTGCAATGATATTGTAATTTGTTTTCACAGAGAAACAAGAAGACCATTCAAAGTCTGCATATATGTCTCAGAAGCACCATATGTAATTTTTGTCTATTCCCACATGTGGTTCACATGTTTGTACGTGTCACTTCACACCTCACCACTTGTTAAAAATTTAGTAGCAATTCCAGTCCTGACAGCAGTGTAGAATAAATTGTATAGGTGGCTTTCCTTTTAAAGAATGTCCCTTGGAAATTAAAAGTGTTGAAAGAAAATCTGTAGCTGTTTCAATGCTAACATTGATGGTATTACTTTAGAAAAAAATAATAACTGCCATAAGATTGGAAATTTGATGGACCTACTCCAGTACAGAATATATTTCTTTTCTGGAATAGAAAGGATGATTCTTTTTTTTTCTGATGGTATCTAGAGCTTCAATAGTTCTTGGAAAGTTTTCACAGAAAATGTATACTTCCTAAGATGTGTCTAAGTGTATATTTTTGTGGCTTGTATATAATTAATGACATCAGCCTAATAAGAGAGCCAAAACTAAACCAGAGTGAAAGGAGCTTTTCCCCAGCGTGTCAACACCCAGGAGGCAAATAACAGTACTGCTATTGCTGCATTCCCCACTTTCTACTCAAAGGGTTGCATAGTCACAACCCTGCCTACTTTCCTCTTCCACTCCTACCTCCTCCTAGAAATTTCCCAGTATACATCCCCACTTGACTGGGTGGTCTGTAGTCTTGAACTTTAGAGGCCAGCTAGGCCAACCTGAATCAGAAAAAGAAATCTCTCAAAGGCATTGTTGATAGGCAGATTTCTGAACTCTGCTTGAAGATCTACTGTGAGGGGGAATAAACTAAAGAATGAGACAACTTTGGATAGATCTAGTTGTTATGAAGTTTTGTTTGTGTTTTCCCTCTGACATCAAGTCTGGATTTCTCTTTGAAACTTCCACCAATTACTTCTACTTTCGTCTATGGGACCACAAAGACAAGTCCTCTTACAGGTAATAGCCCTTATACCTTTGAAGAAAATCCTCATGTATAAACTAAATTTTTAGTTAAGTTAAATCTCCAACAGGTTCCTTCACCTAATTCTCATATGGCATATATTAAAGCCCCATTATCAATCTGCTTGTCTTTCTCTGCATGTTCTACAACTCTAGATTTCATCCCGAATTACTATTTCTTCTATGTGGAAATTCACTGTATTAAAACTTCTTCCGCTGATAAAACTCAGGAACTCATCTGTAGTTTAGGCAATCAGAGGTATACTGGAGCCAACTCCAACTGATTACTAAGAGCTGATTGTTAAATTTTAATTGTGAGTACCCACACCTCAGATATCAAAAAAATCAGGGTTTAATTTATTGTTTTCTTGATTGTCTAGATTTTTAAAAGTGGTAGACAAAATATTCATAATGCAGATTAAACTTAAAAGTGTGTTGTGCATACATCTCTCACCCCTAGAGCTGGTTGTTAAACATTTACCAGAAAATCCTTCTTTATATTCTTAGGACATTACCTCCAACACTGAGAATTATACAACTTTCCTATTGTCACCCAGCCAATGTATTAAAGGAAGGCCTTGAAAAAGGTCTTCTGAACTACAAAACCTTTATATACTTTACCACATTGTCTTAAATAATCATCCTCCTTCCTAAAATATGGTACCTGGTATTGTACACAAAATTCAAGATAAGATCACAGTAGGGTGGAGTACAGAAAAACTTTATTGCTTAAACATGTGCACTTAAGTTGTCTTTTTTAGTTTTTTATACTTCTAATGAATTGTGCTTTCTATTTAGATACACAGTAAATTAGGAGCCTTCATGGAATCTCAGGGTTTTAATAGAGTAATTGGCTAATCTGAGGAAACTTTGAACATTAACAGTGCTTAACTACATCTGTTTAGTGGCTTAAAGTCTGTAGCTAACCACATAGTTTTGCTAATAATGTCTTATGAGTAAAGTCTTTAAAATCAACTCAACTACTTTTACAATAGCTCTTCACATTCAAGTTAAATAAATGAGAACCCATTTTTTGAAAAACAATTTTAATAGTTCTCACCATATGTCTAGTAATTACCCTTATATGAAAACATGTTTTAACATATGTCACTTAATTTTATCACTTCTGTTTTGCTGGAAAACTTCTCCAGAATAGCCTGTCATACTTTGCAGCATTCAATGTGTGTGTGTGTGTGTGTGTGTGTGTGTGTGTATGTGTGTGTGTAACAATAGCTAAAATTCGTATAGCACTTACAATGTGCCAAGCACTTCGCTAAGCACTTTACAACTATTATCCATAATACATAATTATGTGTGTGTTTGTTTAAAAAGTCATAATTGTTAAAATTCTAATATAAAGGACAATTCAAAGTCTCTTTATCACTAATCCAAATAGAAAATATAATTTTATGTTCAGTTCTAAGGCTAGAGTATGAAAGTTCTAAGTAAATGTTACTAAAAGGTAAGAACAAATAAAAATATATAGAGTAGCATTGACCTTTCTTACTCTACATGGTCAGATTTTTTTTCCCATGTACAGTATTTGATACATAAAATATGTCATTTTTCAGGACAAGGGTAAATTTGCAGTGACATATGGGCTTTTTGAATAGCTCAGAAGCATAATTCTCAAGCTCAGATAGTGAAATGTCTTGAGAGTTTGCTCACAATGAGAAAAAAAAAGGAAGAGGGAAAGACAAAGTATAGAGACAGCTGAAATGTCTGCTGAAATTAATGTGAAAAATTTGATGTTTCAGGACAAAGAAGCACAATTCAGAAGGCTGAATTATCTGGTCTCTCAGGTAAAGGAATATTGTTGAGAAGAGAGAGCACAGTGGAGCATGCCTCCTTAGATGTTGTTCAGAGTCTCTTTGATTGCAGGTCTTGCATATTGATAAGCATGGCTAATTAGTGATTAGGAGGAAAGGTCCTACAAGCTCATTCTTACATCCTCTGCATTCATCCTCTGTATATCACGTCTGGCTCAGCAACGCCCACCTATGTTATGCAAATTACTTCTTGAAAAACATTTGAGACAATATAATTTGGTTTTGCCAATGATGAACAATATTTCCCCCCTAAGCACTGTCCTCTCAGGTTACTATAGATTTCACACCATCTAAACATAGTTTTAAAGGAAATACTGAATTAAAAATATCATTTATGTCTGTCTATTACTGACTCTGTTTTATAAAAATGCCAGAGAGGAATGTTTGGGACATTCAGCCTCTGGACTAACTTGGTAGAAACAGTTCTGTCATCTGAATAAAAAATGTTTATTAGTGGAGCTGTTTTGCTTGTAGATATTCCTATATTATAAAGGGACAGACAAGCAGGAAAGAGAATTAAATGACTTCTGGTTTCCAAAGGTACCTAACCTTTGGTATGCATGTTTTTGTTTTGTTTTGTTTTGCCAACTTCAAAAAAAGCTATAATTTAGTTTTTGTGAAACTTTGAGAGATTCAGGTGATATTTTTGCGATTAATTTTTATTTTTTCTCAATTACACGTAAACAAAAAATTTAACATTCATTTTTTAAAAAATTTTCAGTTTCAGATTTTCTCCCACTTCTCTCCTTTTCTTCACCCCCTCCTCAAGAAGGCAAGCAATTTGATGTAGATTATACATGCACAGTCATGCAAAACATTTTCAGGTGATAGTTTTATAAAAACAATTCTAAAGAATATGACAAGAGTGAATTATTTACTAAAGCTGTTTTAAGAATGTCTGTCATGCCAGGCCCTGCAACTAGTGATATACTGTTTATTTGTCAAGTCCTTGATCAAAGCCATTTCTGCTCCCACCAAATCCTTCCTGCATTTCTGTGCCCCTAGACTCACCTGCATAGTTGATTATAACAGCCCCATTAAAACTTTCTGGTAACATATTTTAAAGTTAAATACAAAGGCCTCATTTTTCTCTGCTCCTATAATTAATTTATCTGGACTACTTATTGTCTTCTCCTTGATTCTCTGCCTTTCTCTTCATAGAGCCTATAGCATAGCTTCCCTTGTTCTTTTTTTCTCCTTATCTTTGTTTCTACTTTTCCAGTGGTATTCTTTATTTATATATATATATATATTTTTTCTTTTTCCAATTCAGTCCTCATTTTTGCATTTAGGGTCTATATCTTTCCTTGGCCCCTTACTGCTTTTATTTCCTCCATGTATCATTAATCTTACCAGATAGTTTTTGGTGGGGTGAGGTGTTAATATAGCATAATTTGAGGTGGCCTGGACATTTCCCTATTAACAATATTCCAGTTATTTATCTACTTGTAGAGGCAACATGGAGACTTTTAATTCTTCCATTACCATTTTGGTTCTGTTTTTTATTGTGCCCTCTAGTTACTCTCTGAAAAGTTTGAGGTTAGAAAGGACTTCATCAACCAACTACTGCAACACATACCTGAAATAAATTTCTGTCATAAGATATGTGGTAGGCAGTGATCAGATAAAAGACTTCCAGTAAGGGAATCCTTCCACCTTGAGAAGTAGCTATTCCATTTTGGGACCATTCTAATTGTTAGAAAATGCATTGTTTTTATTCTTTTTCCTCTCATGTAAAAAACCTTGACAAAGACTCCAGAAATTGTATTTCTTCCCAATTTAGGAAGAAAGTTAAAAAGAGATCAAGACTGGAGGGTGTGGCTTTTCCCAATAGGGCCAATATTTTTCAGGATCTCTAGAAAAAGATGACAAAGGACAAGGGGGGAAGAAGAGGATGGTAGAAGGGACAACTCATGTGTGGAACTGGTGGCAGTAACAGCTGTACTTCCCTCCTTCAAACCTAAGCTTCCATATGAGATATTGAGAAGTAACCTCAGAACAGACAAGCAGAAGGGTATGCGACTGTTTTGCTTTTCTTGTTTCTTTTGTTTTGCTATTTTAATCATATTGCTTCACTCTAGTAGATGCAGCACTGAAGGAAAACAGACTGAGAAGAAACTAGTGGTTCTTACTGAGCTTCTTGCCTTCAGCTGAGTGCAACTGATACCAACTTCTAATTGTCTTTTAAAAAAATATCTTTATGAAGACTGCATTTGACACAATTAATATTGTTTCTCACAAACCCTGTGGATCTCAATCTCCCAGTCCATTGTTAGAGGGTTTTTCCTCCCTAACTGGAGACATCATCACAAGAGATTTTGTTATTCCATATTTAAGGAGAGAATTTCTATGAACTTGGAACATATTATAAACACTACATCAAAAACCTAATAATGATTGAGAATTACACTGTAACCAAGCATAAATCTGCCTCTTTGCACTTTTAGTCATTGCGAAGGGTTCTGCCCTTTAGATACAAAAATATCCCTTCAAAGCCATTCAAATGTCTGGAGTTAGATATTGTACTGCCAAGGCCTTCTCTTCCCTAGAATGAATATGCCTAGTTCATTCAACTGATCCTCATATGACATGAATTCAAGTCCCTTTATCATCCTGGTTGCCCTCCTCTGTATACTCTTCAGGATTAATAATATTCAAATGTCAGTGTCAAATTGAACACAATATTCCAGATGTGATCTGGTTAAGGCAGAGTACAAAAAAATTATCAACTCATTACTCCTGGAAGGAGACTGACAGTGCAGTGTCAGAAGAACTGCAGCAAATTAATTTATTATTAGATTACTTGTCTTAGTGGCAGGAGAAATGGGACAGAATGAAAGCACTGAAGTTGGGTGTGGAGATCAAGGGAGAATGAGGCCGGATACACTAAAAGGAAATAGCTTATATCAACAAAATGAATGATCATTTATTAAACACCTACAATATATGAAGTTCTGTGTTAGGCTGATGGATGTAATGAAGACAACAGACATTTTTTTTTACTTTCAATAGTTTTCCAGAATACATATAAATTAGAAAAAAGAGAGATTCTATGTATAAACAATGTACTATATATTACCTTACTATTTTCCTAGAGCTGACCCTTTTCTACGTACCTTTTCTACCTCTGATGGAACTATCTCCTACTACTATAATCATAGTTTGAGTTTCTATCTTTCAGGAAATAGCACCTGAATCTATCTGCCCCTATGCTATCTCTCTTTTTTATGTCAGCTCAATATTTCTACAGAAGTGATATAACTCGATATTCTGCTATCCCATAAAATATATTATCTTATTTACTCAACAAGACAAGCTCTTGTTTGCTCCATTGTTTCCTTCTAATATGGAGGTAGTATTAGTTTCTCAAAGATATTGCCAGTAGAGTTCTAAAAATGGCAGGTTCTACCAAGACAAAAAGTCTAGCAATTGACAGGATTTACTGTTTGAGGACCAATGCAACTAAATACATATCAGAATTATGGTAACAAAAAAGTTCACATTATTTAACCCAGAAGTCCCTCAGTCACAGGCACATACAATAAAGGAGTTAAAGATAAAAAGAAAGTTCACATAGCAGACAAAATATTTCTTTACTGGTGACAAACTGGAAACAAAGTAGGTGTTCATCAGGTGGGGAATGGCTAAGTAAGGTGGATTAAATGGGTGTAGTAAAACATTACTGAATTATAGGAAATAATGAACATGACAAATGCAGAGAGGTTTCAAATCATGTAGATGTACTGATGTTAAGTGATATAGGCAGGATTAGCACAATGATTTACACAATGATTATGACAACTGCAGTGGAAAGAATGACAAAAATCAATCTGAATATTGTGAAATTATAATGACCAAAGTCCCAAAATAAGATACAAGAATCTCTCTCTGTGTGTCTCTCTGTCTCTCTGTCTCTCTCTCTCTCTCTCTCTCTCTCTCTCTCTCAGCTATTAGGGAGAGAGTGGACCATGGATGTGGAACTCTAAAGACAATGTCACCTGTTAAATATGACTGTTAGTTTAGCTGAATTCCTTTTTCTTCTTTTTTTTAATTCTTTATTACAAGGAATGGCTCTCTTGGAGGGGAGAGAAGGAAGGCATATATTGGGAAATATAGGATTTAAAGAAGTATTGTCTACTTATCATCTATTTATCTATTTAGTAGATTGGTCTCTTAATTATTTAGCCATGGCAACCCATGAAACATAAATTACAAAGTGCTTAGACTTTCCATTTCAAATTGACTTGTGCCTGAACTTCATCTTTTGGCCTTGCAATTATGAAGAAACCATTGATTCTTCTAAGGCTTTGCCTTCCACACCTGCCACATTTCTCTTTCTTCTCTATTGCCATTAAAATGGTTTTTACTCAATCCAATCTTCCACTCTTCCTAAAGTTACTGTAGCAAAAACTGCCTCAAAATATCTATCTACTTCCAGCTTTTTCTCTTTTCAATATATTTTTCATACTGATATTCAGAATCTGGCACCAAACCTGTTACTCCTTTTTCAAAGTCTTCTCATCTCTTTCTGTCTTCTTATGGCCTACTGAAACATGAAATGCTGCCATGTTTTTCCACTCTATTTATTTGTACCTGCCCACTAAAAGAAATGTTGGGCCAACCATTGGAGTCAATCTAATGATTGGCACCAAATGCCCTCTGCTCTACTTTTAGATACTTAGGCATCCCACTATGGCTTACTTCCATTTTGTATTCAATTTTCCCTCCATACTGAAATAAATTTTCTTCCATGATTTAACATCCAGCTCTCCAAATCAACTTCATTCAGGATGATTTCCCTGATCTTTCCAGGATCATATTATCATCAAACATGTTTCCACAAGTATAATCTCAAACAACTCTTATGTATTTATATATAATCAATTGTTTATATCATTGTTTTATCTTTTAATCTGAAATTTATATTACTTTAATGTTCTCTGAAGATGAGTACTACACTTAACCAAATGTTAATAAAATTCACAGTGTAAAAGTCAATTAAATGCCCCCAGTAGGGTTTAGATTAATAATAGTGATAACAAAGAAATAAAGTACTGAACTGGTTAAGAAAAACTTAAGTGTATGAAACAAATTAGAAAGATGCTTGAGGTTTCTAATTCTAAAAACTATGGTTCCTATCTGAGTGTTGTCTAAAACAGGTTCTCTATGGTTGTAGAAACTATGGCAACTGGGCTACAGAAATATAGCTGCTTCTCACACATTCATATTAAGCCTTGCTAAAATACTTATATTAAAAAAAATTGAATGAGCTCTTTTAAAAAATATCAATTCAACAAACATTTGTTGAGCATGTACTTTATTTATGCAAGACAATATGGAGAATTCAAAGATGATTAGGGTGTGGTTTCTCCCCTCAAGGAACTATATGCACACATACACATAAACATGTATATAAACACACATATGTGTATGCATTTGTGTATGTGAATTATATGTACATATATATTTGTATGTGTGTATACGTATACATATTGTGCATGTGTATACATATATATTCTGCCCTTTTCTCTTATAACAATGAATTAACAAATATTGAATTCCTATTAATTGAATAGCAGTAGCATCAGTAGTAACAGTAGCCACAGCAGCAGCAAAAGTAGTAGTAGCAGCAGCAGCAGCAGCAGCAGTGGCAAAAGTAGTGGTGGCAGCAGCAGCAGCAGAAGCAGAAGCAGTATTAGCAGTAGCAGTAGTAGTAGCATCTTCTTTTATACTGTAAAAAAAAGTAAGAAAGAAAAAAGAAAAAGAATGAAGCAACTACCCCTAAGTCCTTTGTATTCTAATGGGGAACACAAATGTATACATAAGTATATACACCATAAAATGATGCGAATAAACACAAACATGTGTGTGTGTTTGTATGCATGTATAAAGTCCTTATGTAAAAGGATACATGAGGAAACACTAGCTAGGGTGTTGGAATCAGGTATGAAAGTAACAGGAAAGACATCATACAGAAGAAGGTGCTTGAGGTTGGTTTTAAGAATGAAAGTGATTTTTGAAGCAAAGGAAAGGAAGAAGTGAATTCCTGAAGTGTGGTACAGTTAATGTAAAGGCAAGGAGATGAGAGATATAGTAATAATGAGGCAAAGAGATGAGATGCAGAGAGAAGGTCAGTTTGGCTGGCTTGCACAGTACAGAAAGAAGAGTAATGTCCAATGATCTGTAAAGATAAGCTGTGGCCAGGTTGTATAGGGTTTTAAAAGCTAAACAGAGGAGTTTATAATTTATCCTAGAAATAATAGGAAGATACTAGAGTTGATTGAGTAGAGGAGTCACATAGTCAAATGTGTACTTAAGGAAAATCACTTTGGCAGAAGTGTATAAGATGGACTTGATTGGCGAGGGAACCCCTAGGATGTTGTTGCAATAATCTCATTAGAATTCAGTTTTATAAAATGTTGAGTTTGAGATCTCTAGGACTAGATATATGGATATGGGAGTCATTTAAATAGAGTTGATAGTGAAACCCATAGGTTCTGATGAGGTTACCAACAGAGATCGTATGGAAAGAGAAAAGGGACTAGGACAGAACCTTAGGGAAAACCTCCAGTCAAGGAATATGAAATGGAGGATGAGACTTCAAAGAAGATTGAAGAGCAGTGTAACAGGTAGGAGAGCAATGAGAGGATAGTGTCAAGAAAATGGAGAGAGAGAATCTAGGAAGAAAGGGTGGTCACCAGGGTCAAATGTGTTGATATGTAGAAAAGGATGATGACTAAGAGAAAGATTTGGCAATTAGACATCTTTGGTACCTTTGGAAAGAGTGATTTCAGTTGAGTGAAAGAAGAGTAATGATCTACAAATTAGGCACACCAGGAAAGGTTTCATGAGAAAGGCAATGTTTGAGCTGGACTTTGAAAATAGGTAAGGTTTTCCAGAGAGAAGAGAGATTCTAATTGGCTACTATTTGTATGCTTAATTTATTGCTCAAATGTAATAATGTCCCTGCTACTGAATATATTGAAGAGGGTGTAATACTAAGACACACTGTGTCTTATCACTCAACAAGTAGAAATAAGATGAGATGTAGGAATGCATTGCAGTTTGTGGATTCTTTCCCGACAACCTCAAAAAGGGTTTTCCAACAACCCTTTCTTCCATGCAAGACAACTCTCTTGGAACTTTTGATTGCAAATTTGGTGTGAAGGGAGCCAGATATTCAATAATGTGGAGGCTCATTTCAGTCATAGTTCAAGTATAAACTGATTAACTCCCAGGTGATCAAGCCTATAAGTCTCTGATACCCCTGCTCCCAGCAATGAAGCTACCAAAACTTTCCCATACCACCTGAACACATAAATCTATTGGTAAAAGAATATTCCTAAAAGATTTGTTAATATATACATGTCTATGCAAAGAATTTCTGTTTCTTTCTCTTCATACTTATATTCATTCTGTAGATGCCCTACTTTGTTAGTTTGGGATAATTCAGAAGACAGGCAAAAACAAATAAAATAAGAAAAACACAAAACTACTGGTTAAAATTCATAGGCTCCATGTATTAATAGTATAAAATGCAGTGTCAAAGAAGTTAAGGATAATGTATAGGGAAAGAAAAATCTAATTGTGTTTAGCTCTTACTTTCAGATTACGTGGAAATATGTCAAATAATTCTGAGAATGATCAGTGTTTTTTTGATGTATTTGTTCACAAACACAGCTATCATCAACAATTTAGGACTCTCTTTACCCCTTTAAGCCCCTGAAGTTTCTTTTATAGCCCTAAAGACTGTTCCTGAGTGTTGTTGTTAAGGAATAATAATATTTTATTCTGACAACACTTATATGCTTTGCATTTTCTATAAATGAGTGAAAGAAAAATACCATGTGAAGGATTCTGATTTGTAATACAGTCCCTGCTCTTTCTCAGTTAAAGCTGAGAGTATGGAGTAAATTTACATTAAGTGCCTGCTCTTATAAAGGAAGAAATGAGCATTTGAATTTGAAATATGTCCAACAACTGTTTTTTATGAAGGGAGAGTCTTTTTATTCAGCTGTGATTTCACCTTTAACTAACAAAGGTTCACGCCAAAGCATTCATTTTCTACTTCTAGATGTCTTGTTGGTTAAGCTTTAAATCCTGCATATTGTCCCTTTCTCCCCTAAGATGTCAACTTCAGCCAGTGTTGGCTCTGCTGTTAAATTTTACAGCTCAGTGATAATAAAATATCTAGGAAGCTATTTCATGGCCTTTTAGCAATATAGATGGATGGATTCAGAACAGAGAAATGTATTTGGTCATACAACTCAGCTAACACATGCCCCTATTTAATTGATGACAGATCTATTAGCTACAAAATACAGGCCTCAAAATGGGCTTTATACATCTACCCTGGTTCTAATTTTTTCCCCCTATTGTCAATGAAATATTTGAAAGAAACAGAAAGGTTAAACCACTGGTGGCCATGGTTAATGGAAAACATTTGAATAGCAGATGGTGGAATAAACCACAAATGCACAATCTGAGTAGCTGCTTGGTTCCCATGAGACAGGATATTAAATTCATATATGGCTGTGTCTAATTTACTAGAATACATATTCTTTGCTTTTTCTTTGAAATTCAATTTAATTGCAATCAATTCAATTCAAAAAAACCTTTATTTAGCACCTACTCTGTGCAATATGTTATTCTAGAAATACAAAATGAAAAGAAGCTTAGTTTCTACTAGAGGGGTATAAGCCTGCACACCGATAAGTAAACGTTATAATAGTTGTGTGTGTGTGTGTGTGTTTGTGTGTGTGTGTGTGTGTGTGTGTGTTAACTGAGGATTCTATGTAGAGGAGGGGAGGAGGAAGAGCATTCCAGATATAAAAGACCAACTATGCAAAATTGAAGAGGTGAGTATGGCCATAGCAATAGTAATTATGCATCATCAGCATGATGCTACTAGTCCATTATTAGCAGAACATAAATATTCTGTGCTATTTTCAGGACAGGTTAAACTTTTGCATAGAACAATTATTACTCTGATATGGGTATATTTTATCATATCCTGACTAGAAATAAGAATGAAATCTATCCAGAAAAGACAATTTTTTGCCATACAATTTGAAATTGACTCTGGCAGAGTGTAAATATTTTCATTCATTTACTTGACAAACATATATTAAGTACCTACTGTATTCTGGGTAGTATGCTAGACCCTGGGGATAAAAACATAAAACTACAAACAGCCCCAGGTAACCTCAAAGAGCTTAACCTATGCTTGGAGAATCTTATGACCTTGATTACTAAAGCACCATTCTCTAACTAGCTGAGTCAACCATACCACATATTGGCCTTTCTCTCTGCAGTAGGCATGGAAGCATGGAGTCTCTTTTACTCTGAATCTGTTGAGGAATATATAGTGATACATTATTACAGGACCATAAGTTGAAAGTTTGAAGGACAGCAGAAGTCATCTAGTGCAATCTTCTTAGAGTCAGTAAGTGAAAGAGGGGGTATTTGAACCCAGGTTCTCTGACTCCAAACCCAGTGCTATTTCCACTGCACAACACTACCTTTGCTATGCTTAATCCCTCCTGAGGTCATGAAGGTCAGATAAAGCAGTACAAGGATATCGTCAAGGTCTCCCTGAAGAACTTAAGTATAGATTGTAAGATATTGGAGATAGTGGCACAAGACTGCCTGCATGGCATGCTTAAAGAAGGCACTGTGCTCTATGAGCAAAGCAGAACTCCAGTAGCACAAAGGAAAGGTGAGATGTACAAATCTAGAAACATCTCCATCCCAAATGTTCAAATAGGCTATTTGTGCTCAACCTGTGGTTAAGCCTTCCAGGTTCATATCAGACTGGTCAGCCAGAGTTGCATATACTGTCATTGCCCCACGTTGTGTTGTCATTGGTCCTCTTTAAGTATGAAGGACAAACAAGAAGAGTAAAAATATGATTTGAAAAAAGTATTGAAATGCAGTTCCCATGCCAATTACTTTGGCAGATTAACTTGCCATTCACTTTTCTAAGACTATAGCATTCAGTAATGAGGTCTTATTATTGGTTTCCTCTTGCTAGGAAATCTTGAATTTTAAAATGATTTAAAATAAACAAATGGTGCAAAATCATTGATTTCTGTGATTTGATCAATCATCAATCTACAAACTGATGGGACCTGGGAAGATTTTGATTAATTGTCTCCAAAACCAAACAATAGCATCCTGTTAAGTTAAAAAGAAAAATCTGGGAAATTAAAATTTGGGAAATAAAGACAGGTTATACTTTATCTAGGTACAGTTTGGAGGTAAAAACATGTTGCCTTCTACAATTCTAAGCACCTTCCCAGTGCCTCCTAGGTTAGTGCATTCTTGTGCTTTTACCAACCTTCCCATGTAAATATTTACCCACAGGAAAAGATCTTCCAAGCCTCACAATAACATTGAGAAGGTTTAATAAAGTACGTTGTTGGGTGGCAGCGAGGGTAAGAAACGTAAAAGCAAATGAAGGAATCCTTAAGAATGTAATGTTAAACATGAGAGAAGTGGAGAGGGGTATGGGGGAGGGTCAGAGGGCAAAAGAGCATCTAGTAAATGATACAAATAAGTGCTCCATAAGGAATCACTTATTTCACCTTCACGGACCTATTTCTATTTTCTAGTCTCCCATAAGAGAAAAAAAATTATGACTCCTATAGGAGAATATCAAGGGCAGCAAGTTTTAAAGAAAAAGACTAAGAGGAAAAGTTGAAACAAGTAATGCTTAAAACTAGAGGATAGGAAATTAAATGAAAGCTGCTTTTCCTGGGAATCACAATTTTCTCATTAGTGCTTACCCCTTTACTGTATTTAAGGTAGAAAGAGAGAAATTACCTTAATTAGGAAATATTTTAATTAAGGAGAAATAGATCACTTGGGGGAAAGTTGGCCGATGAGCCTGTGATTTAAAGTAAATTTAGCAGCACAAATCTCCCTTCACATTCTCAAGTGGAGTATTTTATGCCTTATCTACACATCATGCTTTTATTACTTTACCACTGAGACTTATAAGACAGGTTAAGGAGGTGAGCCTGTCTTAAAGTCAAGGCTTTATTTTATGTTAATTCTAGTGCTTAGCAGAGTGCCCAGCATGTGGTAGGCACTTAATAAATATTTGTTGAGTTGACCTGTTAAGCCACCATGTGAAGTTGTCTAGATTTCTCAACGCATGCCTCCATAGTTCAAGCTCCTACTAGAATATTGGGCCTGGGGTTGATGTCCATTTCTTTGGGAAAAAATGGAAATGAGCCTGTGGAATGATTAAATGGCTGAAAAACAGAATCTTTGAGGAATGGCAAAAGGAATTGTGATTTTGCATGAAGAAAAATAGCAAAGTTACCATATTTTTAAAGTACCACATTTAATCAGATAGACGTTTTTAATGCTGATTTTACCAATCACACAATGTTAGAATTGAAAAGCACTTGAGAAATCTTCTCTAATTCATCTCCACCATTTTTCAGATAACAAAATAGAAGCCCGGAAAGGAAAAATGAGATTCGAAGTGATTGCTCAAGCTCATATGACCAATTAGTGACAGAACTCCTACCTCTTTGGGGGTCAACATTACCCTCTTTGCATCATCCCTAAGGTAATAATGGGTGTATTTATTTCAAAGATATACATGGAGAGGAAAACCTATTTAACTTGTATGCTCAATAAAACCAGTTTCAGCTATCTGAGTTGGCTAAGAGGAAATAAAGAGACCTCAGGCACTACCCAGGTACACTTGGGCCAGAACAATTGGATACAACATGGAGTACTCCTCTACACCCCTCCCCCACTCCAATTCTTTTACAGAGTGAGTTTTCAAAACTCTTGAGTCTTTGATATTAGCAGGTGGTCTGTTTCTATATATTCCCCCTCCTTCCACACTGAGGTACTTTATTCTGGAAGATATAGTCCCTCAAAGACAGTGTTGTTCAGTTGTTTTCAGTCATGTCTGACTCTCTGTGACCCCTTTTGGGGTTTTCTTGGCAAAGATACTGGATTAGTTTGCCATTTCCTTCTCTAGCTCATTTTGCAAAAGAGGAAACTGAAGCAAAAAGGGTGAAGTGGCTGGCCCAGGATTACACAGCTGGTGTCTAGGGTCATATTTTAACTAAGGAAGATGAGCCTTCCTGATTTCATGCCTAGCACTTTAGCTACTGTGTTACTTTGTTTCCTCCTTTCAAGGCCGTACCCACTCTCTTTAACACCATTGAGTATCTCGAGTGCCAATAATAAACCCAGTTTGCATTCTTTAAATAGGGGCTCTGCCAAACATTACTTGTAGTAAGTAAATATTTCTGAACCAATGTTTTAAGAGTGGCTGAAGTGTATAAGTTTCAAACACATTACTATCATAGGATTTTAGAGCTGAGAAGGACCTTATAGTCTTCAATTTATGGAAAAGGAAATTAAGAAATGATTTGTGCAAGGTCATATAGCTAATAAGCTGCAGAACTGGAATCTAGGTCTTCTGACTCTACACCCAGTGACCTTTTCTTAAGCATTTTTACTGCAGCAGCTTAATTGTCAGGTTTGCTTTGTTTAAACTGTAATTTTAAAGTTGCTTATTTTCTTTTTTGTTGTTGTTTAACTAAAGCTTCCAGTAAAAAGCTAATATAATTTCAGGGTTTCACATTCTCCTTGGGGTATGTAACACCTGTCCCAAAATGCATTGGTATGGGATTCTCTACTGGTGGAGATAAGACCTTGCCCTAGGAATGGCAAACTTGTTGATAGATGTTATTTCAGTTCTCAGTCACATCTTTGGGACTGGCTAAGATTCAAGTTTTCCTCACGCATGGACAAATGCCATTTCAGGTTGCTGAAAAAAAAAGACTCTGAAAAGACATGAGAAGAGCTGGCAGTCTCCATCGGAATGCCTCTATTCCCAGCTTACTACTTTCAAGACTTCAGCAATTTCCCCCTTGGGTGAGATCCAGGACCCTTTTTCTTGGATAAGTCGAGTTACCTCACTCCCAAAGGGGAAGATCCTTTACTCTATATTTCCTGGCATGTATACTTCTATTTATTACTCCTCTGACTTCTGTTTTGCTATGATTTGAATAAATGGTTTGTTTCCTGTTTGGTTTGTGTGTTTTCAATGTCAAAATGTTATTAGGTGGAGAAGGGGTCAAGCTTTGGATATAGAGCTTGGGGTCCCACCTTCCACCCAAAATGACAAAGCAATCAGAAGTTAGAGGGAATCTGATTATATCCCTTAGATGAACAGTATTTAAGGGAGCAGATAGATATTCTTCTAGACTAGTACCCCCTCTCTCTGAGGAGATTAGAGCAGTATACTCCGGTCCCCGTTGGAGAAGGAATAAATACACATAGGCACATGACTGCTATCCTTGCCTTCATTCTCCCCCTTCCCAAACCACAGTGAAGCCAGACTGATCTTCCTGCAGCATCGCTCAAAAATATTCAAGGCTTTTCTGTTACTTACACCAGTCTCCTGAAAGTGAAGACAATATCATGACCTTGAGAGATATGATCAACCAATCAGAAAATTATATGGGTCATCTCTCACCTTCCCAATAATAGGTAATAGGGCTTATCTGAAACGCAAACAATATAATCTCCCCTTCCCCCTACCCACCCAGCAGGACTGCATTAGGTTCTCCTTGGTGTCATAACTTTACACAGTGATCAGTGAATAATAATAATTTTAACAAGAGTAAAAAGGCTTTATTTTACCACTACCAAATAATTTATAATTTTGAATATTGATAGTTTCATCTTTATATCTCTTTTCTTAACATATATTTTTATAGTTAATGTATATAGTATATTAGCACAGTAGTGTATGTATACAATTCATAAATAAATATATGTATTTTGGAGTTAAGTGCTAGGGATTCTTTTTTCAATGATAGTTATGTGCAATCAAAAAAGGATGGAGACCAATTGTCTAGATAGAGAATAAAGTCTAAATTCTGTAAATTGGCATTCAGAGATTTCTACCCTGGGTCTTCAACCTAATTTTGAGCCTTTGCTCATAGTAATATAGCTTCATGGAATTGCAGTCTCCCCCTTCTTTGTTTAGCTAATGCCTTTTAAGACCTAGGCCAAGTTCCATTTCTTCCTGGAAGCTTTTGCTGACCCTGCATCTTGCTATGATCTTTGCTTTCTCTGAACTCTTTAGCACTTATTGTTACTATTGATCATTTAGCACTTACCACATATTGCCTTGCAATGTGTGTTATCCTTTTTTTCTTACAATTAGAGGACTTATCTCCCAACCAGAATTGCTTCCAATCTACTTGTACCTTCAAAATACCTAGCACAGTACTTTGCACTTGCAGACGTAAAACGAGTTCTGTTTGGTTTTGTTTTCCTTTTTAAAATCTTTATGTCAGGGAGTAAGGACTGCTGGTTTGCTGCAGAGAGATCAGGAAGCAAAAGGACTTCCCTCCACAGAGCGTTCTTCATTAATCTTAGTAAGGAGTTTTATTAGTTACTTTATTAGTTACTGCTAATGACTTTGCTGGGACTTCCTACCTTCCATGTCCTTTTTTCTCCTCGTTAGTCTGGGTTTTAGATTTCTTCTATATCTTACCTTGTTTACTTGACTTACTCAATACATCCCCAAAGACTTCCACATTCCTAGCAGTACTCTGTCTCTGTCCCCATTTTCAACCTTGGGAGCCCTGGCTTCTGCAACCTGAGCAAGTAGGTCACAGGTACCTGACAGTGGCCCATCCCTGTGAAAAGCCCTAGACATTTCACAAAAATGTTGATGTGACATTTCACAAAAAAACATTGAAATTCAATCAGAAGATTCATAAAACCTTAGAATCTTTGTTTAAAATGAAACCCTTTTTAAGCTAATATAATTGTTAACTAAAGTACCCGCTTTCCTGGTGATTGGGGTGAAGTAGCAATTATTTCTGTTGCCCTTGCAATTTAGAAAGTACTTGCATTTACTTCCCTACATTCAAATATTTTTAGCTACTTTGGGACTTCTGGGATAGCTTACAAGGTACAACAAGGATCTGGATTAAGAATAACCCTTCCTCACATATCCCCATACTGGAGACCAATCAAAACCCATGTGCTTTAGATGAGACTATACAAGACAAAACTATACATTGGAGCTTTACCAAGAATAAACTGGCTGGGGGAGATAGTTGCTCTATTCACTGGAATATGGCACCTGGGTCAATCTATTCACAATCAATGTTCAGGTCACTCAGGGCTTATTTTGCTTTCTATGAAGAAAGAAGTGGTGACTATGAAATTACTGTAACATAGGTCATGCAACTTCTGTGTAAGGGCATCATTTTTTTTATCTTTTTCACTCTCTGGAACAGATGAAAACTTTAACCAGAATGACCACTGACTGAGTAAATAAATTTCAAAACTCTAATGATCCATGATTTTATCATTACTAGTACTCTCTTTACCAATATGGGTTGAATCCTCTCTGTACATTTGTAGATAGTCTAGTTGCTGCAGATAAAAAAAAAGTCATCACGTGAAAGGTAACCTTTCTGCATGATTAAGCCTCTCCCACCTTAACTAGGTGGATCCTCTGAAAGACACATTGCATATTATTTGACTTATACCAAAAGTCTTTCTCATTTTTCTGGACTTGCCATAGTTTGCTCCACACATGCTTAGAATTTGAGAAACCAAGATAATTTCCACTCCAGAATAAGCTATCAGAGTAGAATATTAGTGGAGATAAGTTCACATAGCATACCAAAATGATTAGCCATCTGTTCTCTGTTTTCACTAAAAAGTGAATGGGTATGATATTTCAACACTGGTTTAGATTAGGAAGAAGAAATGTCCTTCTAAAGGTGTTATGATATATTAGAGAGTGGAATTAGGGTTTTTAAATATAAAATAGAGGAGACAAAAACCCTTTTTATCTAAGTATCTAAGTAAGGTGATAGACTTGATATCCCTTGAAATAATCACCTTGATTCTAAACTGAAATTTTCCTCTCTCAGTGTAGCCCCAGGATTGAAGCAATGTTATCACTCAAGTAATGAATATGGCTCATAACCATCTCCTTGCCAATACACAGGTTCTTTGATCCTTTAGCAAATAAACTAATATTTATAGATTCCTTCTACTAATGAAGCTTACCAAAAACTATGTGTAGTGCTTTTCTTTGCCTTAGACCCTCCACAGAGGGTTTACCCAACATGCTTTGCTATTACAGGAAATATGCTGCCTCCTACTCATGCTCATCATGTGTGTCTCCATTAACTTTGGGTCACATGAACATTTCATTCAGTGGTCATTAAGTTGTTCCGAGATAATAACTATACAACATCACTGGGAGAATGATATTATTAAAAAGACAGCCTTTAATAACATAGAAATGCTTGGGAACATTGAAATACTGAAGCACCATGCGACTTCTTGAGTATAATCCAGCCTATATCTCTCCTGCTACTCAGTTTGGAGCCCAGCTCACTGTCCTTTCTAAAATGCTTAAGATGTACTGATGAACTGCTTCAAATGATTGCCCAATCAATTACATCTGATGGTCTGGACAATAGGTCCAATTCTTCATCATTTCTTTCCTCTGTGGATTTTTAGGCAAATCCTTTTTAAGCAGTTATATATCTCTTTTAATACTCTGGAACCCATGGCAATTGACAAATTATTATATTTAAGATGTATTACTTAAAGCACTTTGTTATCTATAAGAAAATTTTTCCATTTGTACTCTGTGCAAGAGTTTAATAGGGATAATAAAATGGGGTTTATTGGTTTAAAAAATCAGCTACACAAACAACTACACAAAACAAAATAAGGGAGCATGGCTATATGGTGAAACCATTGTATGGGGTGGGAAGGGAGGGTTTACTAGAAATTTCTCCAGATCATGATCTTTATATGAGACAATAGCATGACATGGTAACACAACAACCAAAAAATTAGTGATTAGCTTGCATTAACAGAACTTTAGTATCCAGAGTCATGGGTTTATGCATACATGTGTGTATACTTACATACATGTATACACACATGTATATGTATACACACAAAGCATGCCAAATAAGAAAAAGACAAATGTTTTCATATTCTGTAGGTACACAGGTTGGAATAACACATGGATGTGATAATCATGTCATACACTGTCTTAGACTATAATTAGTGCATTTCATTCTGGGAGTTAAATTTATAAAGAAGGTTTTAAAATTGGAGCACATTCAGAGATAGGAGACTAAGATGTGAAGGGAGTTGAAAATAATGTCATAGTAAGATACATTGAAGGAACTGGTATGAGACCCAGAAAAAGAAAGACTGAGAAGGCATACACTAGCCGGCTTCAACTATTTTGGGACTATCATCTGAAAGAAACATTTGGTATATTTTGATTGGCCCCAAAGGACAAATTAATGCCAATGGTTGAAGGTACAGAGAGGTAATCATAACTTGATATATGGAAAAACCTTCCCTAGGAGAAGCCTAAGAATGGAATAGAGCTATTATACAGGAAGATATTGGATGACTATATGTCAAGAGTCTCATAAAGTAACTTTATGGAACTCAGAACTATCTATTGTAATGTTCTACTTTAATGCTTCAAGTGATAGCAAGTCCTATCAAGCTAAAAAGACTTTGAGCATAGTGTCAGGGACAGACTCAATTCCTGTATTCTGTGGATTAGCCTAGATGAGTTCAGAGATGCTTATCGTCAGGCTAGTTATGGGGCAAGTAGTTTTTCAGTTACAGTAACTTTTTAAGGGTAGCTAGATGGAGCAGCAGAAAGAGTGTTGGGCCGGGAGTGAGGAAGACTCTTCTTTATGAGTTCAAATCTGGCCTCAGACACTTATTAGATATGTGATCCTGGGCAAGTCACAAAATTCTGTTTGCATTAGTTGCAAACAGCCAGTGTTCTTTCCATTGTATCACACTATATCCTATAATATTCTCCTCCCTTATTCTTTCAGAAGAGAAGCATGGATACATCTAACACTTGAGAAAATAATGGGCCTGGTTATGCTAGAGCCAAATGAAAATATTGTTAAGTTGTCATATATCATGCCTTTCTGTTAAGTCTTCTTTCATAACACAAAATAGTTGACTCCTAAATTAATTATATTTGTCCCATAAACATAGGGAATTAATCCTAATAGTTTATCTTCAGTTTCATAGATTCATGGCAAAGTTGGGTTGAAAAAACAAATACTAAATTTGGAAAAGTTCAATAGTATTTGCAAGTGCTGCATAAGTATTGTTTTTTGTTATTGTCCTTCATGCTTGAAGAGAACCAAAATCACATCACTATGTCAGAATCAAGTTACAATGCATCCAGCTGTTGACTGATCAGACCAACATGAGCTTGAAATGCTCTAACACAGGTCAGGGACAAATAATCTATGTGAACATTTGTATTGGATTCTCTAAGTTTGTACATCTCATGTTTCTCTTGATCTACTTCAATTCTGATTTATACATAGAGCACAACACTTTCTTTGATGAGGGCCTGTCACACTAAGTGATCCTGTGCCAGTGTCACCCATGTCACACAATTAATTCCAAAGTTTTTAAGAGATAATTTGAGAGTGTTCTTTTAACACTTCTTCTGACCACCATATGAGCGCTTTCCCTGTGTGAGTTCTCCATAAAATAGTTTTGTTTTTGGGTTTTTTTTTTTTTTGGCAAGTATATGTTTGGCATTTGAACAACATGGCCAGTCCATAGGAGTTGCATTTTCTGCAGTAGAGTTTGATGCTTAGCAGCTTAGCTCAAAAACGGACCTCAGTGTCTGGTGTCTCATCCTGCCAGGTGATCTTCAGAATATTCCTAAGACAATTCCAAAGGAAGTGACTCAGTTTCCTAGCATGGCACTGGTAGGCTG
Organism: Trichosurus vulpecula; assembly: GCF_011100635.1. Classification (NCBI taxonomy): domain Eukaryota; kingdom Metazoa; phylum Chordata; class Mammalia; order Diprotodontia; family Phalangeridae; genus Trichosurus; species Trichosurus vulpecula. The sequence goes on along the minus strand of NC_050573.1, from coordinate 220,906,247 downwards.
CCCAGGTTTCACAGGCATACAACAATGAGGTCAGCACAATGGCTCTATAGACCTTCAGTTTGGTCTTCAATCTAATACCTCTTCTCCCCAATGCTTTGTTTGAGAGCCTCCCAAACACTGAGAAAACTCTGGCAATGTGTGTAAACCTCTTTATCAATGTGTATGTCCCTAGAAAGTAAACTACCAAGGTAAGTGAACTTATCCACAGCATTCAAAACTTCTCCATTTGCTGTAACCAATGGTTCCATGTGTGCATTCTCTGGTGCTGGCTGATGGAGCACCTGTATTTTACATAAAGCCTGTCAGCCTTTACCTCCCAGTCTTAAAATAACCTTTCTTCCTCATGTATTAACAGGGAAAGTGGTTTACTGCTTATTATTTAAAAGACATATTTCTGTGAATATTATTTTACAAATAAGGCTTTCTGCATAGAGTCAAAAAATTGATTTCATTTATATATACATTATGAAAATGTATACATTCTAATGTATACATTCTAAAATATATAGGATACTATGATCCTATGAGACTGTGATGTAGAGATCAAACAGTATGGAGTTTGCTTGATTTTTTGTCTTATGTAGCTATTAAAAATTCAGGTTAAAATCACTAAATGAAGCCAATGTACTTAAAGATAAATTCATTTTAAATGGTTAATTCCTTCCTTCTATGTCATAGATGCAGTATGGACCTAGAAATGTTCTAAGGCTTAATGTCTTCTTAATAAAGATAATACATTTCAATCTCTGTTCCTGTGAAAAAAAAACTTGAATCTGTTCCATAACCACAAATGTAACTTTCATTAGTAGTTTTCCTGTTGGTAACAAAATATAGTTGGTCAAAATGGAGACTAGACAAGAGAATGGGGATAGTTCAGTGCACTACAGGTTACGCAGGGTGTGGGGGGTATTCAGTGAGAATTAGCACCTCTAGTGGGAAGGCTTGCTAAGCCCTTTTCAGGGCTGCTCATTCACCTTTGTTGTCTTCCTGCTACTCAACTCTTACCTGTGGTTCCACAAAGCTGTACTATGCAGAACAGATACGCCCCAATAAAACTATCTCAGCAGATGGCCTAAAGTGGGTTGAGGATAACCAGCAGGCCTCAAAGCCATCAGTGAGTTAGGGTGATGTCTACCCCCAAGTATGTGACGACTTCCCCCTATGTCATGGACAGGTGAGAACAATTTGTTCAAGGCCGTGAAGGTGATTGAAGCAGGTGCTTTGGGGTGTTTAGAGAGTGTAAGACTTTGGTCAGACATTGAAGGTGCCAAGGTCCTCCCCTGAATCCTGGGCCATCACTGGGAATCCTGACCTTTTTCTTGCCACTGGACATTGATGACTCTGAATGAAAGAATGAGGCTGACAACTCTGGCAACTCTGCTGCATTTAAATCCAGTTCACACACAAGTTAAGACATCACCCCATAATGTCATTGGTCCTCTTCAGCAACAAAGGACCTACAACAACAACATGTTAAACACCTCAAAATGTATGTTTAAATAAAGGAAGTTCAAAAATGAAATTGTATACTAGGATATTAATAATAATAGCTAACATTTATTAAGTGTACTAATTGCTTTACAATTATTGTATCATTTGATCCTCACAACAACCCTGGGAGGTAGGTGCTATTATTATCCATATTTTAGAGATAAGGAAACTGAGGCAAACAGAGGTTAGTGACTTGTCCACTGAATGGAATTTTTTTTTAATTAGAAAATATAGTGTAGTATCCAGGTCATTTATTCATTCAAACATTCAAGAAAGATTCATTATATACATATCATGTGCCAGGCACTGTGCTTGGCATTTTAAATTCAAAACACAAAAACAAAAAACAGTCCCTGTCTCCAAGGAACTTACATTCATTGTAAACATAAGTCACAACTAAATATTTTATTGCTGTGTTCAGGAGGTATTATGCATGCATGCCTTGTTTTTGCCTTATTCATTTATTTTTTATGAAATGGCTTCTCTGAGAATTGAGACATAATGGTAGCTTTCCAATTATTATGACTGGTTTGCTATATTCAAAGCATTAACTTGATTTGGGGATAAAATATGATGACAAATAAAAGAAATCTGACACCTTTCCAAGAAATGTCTGTGCTACTTTTGACTTGCTTCAAAATAGATCTTTTTTGAACTTCTCTCATCCTCTTTTTAATACCTAAGCACTTGAAAACAGCTACAAATAAATGTGTGTATGTGTACATATGTGTATATGTATGTACACGTGTGCATATATGTATGTATGTTTGTGACAACTTCCAAATGAAAATATATTTCATTGAAGAAGTACACAGGTCTTCACAGCAGGTAAAATGTGATTTAAAGATGATATTATTAATGTTATGTGGTATTCTTCATATGAATGAGTGAAAATGCCAAAGGTCTATCTATATACGTCTCTGAACTACCTGGTAAAGTTAAGCTTATCACTCCATTGTGAATCAAGGAAACGGAACTGAATTCAAAGTGGGTTGAGATAGCACCACATAGTAAGGATAAAATCAAATTTCCCTGAGTTGTTACGTATGTGTATTTACTTTAGAAATTATTGCTGATATTTTGAATGTTCCATTTTTCTCTCTGTTAAGGTTAAAAATGCTGATGCAAAAATAGATTTTTTAATAAAAATTTAACTGTTCTGCTAAAACTCCAGACAATGTGGAGGGAAATTGCCAAGTATTATTAAATTAATAGCTTCTAAACCTTATGATGCAAATGATTGGCCAAAGATGGATCTAATGGGTCAAGCAGAATACATAATTTAAGTTAAAGAGGGCCCAAAGCCTCATTTGCTCCCAAATTTCTTGATCATTAAAGTTTCCACTGCTGGAGTAATTCTTTCAAGTTAATAAGAAATTTTCTCTAGAAGTCCCTCATAAAATTGCTAAGTTACCCTATGGGAAGAACACATTGGCATATTAGTATCTATTCATATTTTAAAAGGCATTCTTTTCACTCAAAATAATTGTGTTTGTCCTTCATTTTTGAAGAGGACCATGGCATCAGGGAAATGATGACATGACTTGCAGTTGACTTTGATTTGACTGAGGGAGGGCTGTGGAAGGTCACCAGCCTCACTTTTTCCTCCAGAGCCATCTGGATCCAGTGACCAGATATTCACCAAGATGACTGGAGATGACCCAGGATGCAATGGGAGACCCTGGCCCTTTTAGGCTAAGACCTTTTCATGTACTCACTTAGGTTAAGGTAAAGCCCATTCAGTAAATAGGCCTCTTTAAGAAGTGAGTCAAGGGATGGCCTCTTTAATTAGAAAAAAGAAAAAAAAATCAAGCTGGGAGGGGGAGACCCTCAGGATTGCTGTTCCAAAGAGAAAAGTTTACCATTGACATTCACTCTAAACCAAGAGGGCCCAAAATATAGCCATTAAGTAGAGCTTGGGCAGGGACCTAATGTGGTCTAATCTATGAGCTTCAGAATGAACTGAGTTTAAGGTTTTGTGGAAGAAGAAAGAGAGAGAGAGAGGGAGAGAAAGAGAGAGAGGAGAAAGAGAGGGAGAGAGAGAGAAAGAAAGAAAGAAAAAGAAAAAGAAAGAAAGCAAGGGAGGGAGGAAGGAGGGAAGGAAGGAAGGACGGAAGGAAGGAAGGAAGGAAGGAAGGCAGGAAGGAAGGGAGTGAGTGAGTGGGGGATAATCCTTGTGAAGACTTCACACAGAGAGAAAAATATAAAAATTACTTTTTTTTTTTTTTCTGGAATAAGCAGGGGCAATGAGAAGATGAAATAGACTCAGGGTTTGACCTTGTAGGAATGTGATTACCTAACTCTCAGGAATTCAGGGCCTGGGGCAATAAGTGCCTCTCCCTTTCTCCCTAGGTACTAGTCACAGGGTGGTTACCAAATAAGGATGAAAGAACCCCACACCCATTGTTCCTTCCCTGCTCCTGGAAGCCCCCCCCCCTTTTCCTCATTTCTCCTCTTTACCTTATGTGATTTGGATTGGCTGTGTTTGATTTCCTGGTTCTTTGCCTAGCTTTTCCAGCCTAGATTGCAAGCCTGCCTCCAGGCCAATAGAGAGGAGGGATAGTGGTGGGTGGGAATTCTTTTGCAATAGGATATATGTTGGTGCTTTGCCTTTGTGAGCTGCCTCCTTCCACTAGACAGAGAAGAATTTAACATAAGGTGTGAAGCATAGGAATCTGCCAAGACAGGAGGATCTTGACTATTCAAAGAGTAATGAGCAAAATGAGAAGTGCCAAAAGGCATCAGTTGGAATATTCACAAATATGAACATTCCTTATTTTAAAATTTGCTTATGTTCTCCATATACATGCATACACATACAAATGAGACTACTTTCTCAGACACTTAGGGAAACCCAGGTCATTATTTTGTAGCCATAATAATAATAATGCTTAATAATAATATTAATAATAAAGCTAATATTTACATAGTGATTACTATATGCCAGGTATTGTGCTAAGTGTATTACAGTTATTATTTCATTTGATGCTCACTAAACCCCAAGGGGGAGTGGCAGTAGGTACTGTTATTATCCCCACTATGCAGTTGAGGAAACTGAGATAAACAGAAGTTCAGTGACTTGCCCAGGCAGGGTCAAATAGCTAGTTTCTGAGGCAAATTTGAACTCAGGTCTTCCTGACTCCAAGCCTGGTGCTCTATCCATTACAAGGATATGGTAGCATTTGGGGGGCCCCCTCTTCTTCATCTCCCCTCAAGAAGCTTAAACCCCAATGAGGAAGAAAATATATACAGAAGAGTGGTGACCGAGGATGAGTGTTTTGGACAGACACGGCAATAGATACCTTAAGAAAACTGACACATTCTTTCCAGAAGTTACTATTCTCAGAGATAAAATTAGAAAAGGGAAGGAGGATCAGGGGATTCAAGAGTGGAGGAATCTTTTCTGTGAATTGCTTGGCCCTCCCCAGATCGGCATTGATATATAAAGATGAATTTTCTAATAAGTTGAGCTGTCCAAAATAATGAAATATGTTATTTTATGATCTAGTGACTTGCCCTTCACTGGAATTGTTCTAACAGAGGCTAGGTGACCATATGTTGAGGATGTTACAAAATGAATTGCTGCAATAGGTAGGAGTTTGAACTAGATGACATAGAATCATAGAAAATCCATACTAGAAGGGACCTTGGCAGTCTCCAAGTCTTATCCTCTCTAAAATCCTTTCTGTCTACGAGAACTTGATTGTTTGGTGCTGAAGAGGTAGGGATGGCCTACAGGGACAGAATATACAGGATTAGTCCATAAATATTAGTGATTGCTGTCCATGAATGCAGCCAAGACATGAAAGCCAGCCTGCCAATATTGGGAGGCAGGAAAATGGTTGGAGATTGGTAATTACAGAATACAGGCTAAGTTGAATCTTCAGGTGGAGGGAGGTGACTTATCATAAACAAGACAAGCAAGAGGAAGGGCAAAAAAAGTGTCATACTGCAGTAAGAAGCAACTGAATGCTCTAGATAAATAAATAAATAGATAAATAAATAGATGAATGAATAGATAAATGAATAAATGAATGAATGAATGAATGAATGAATAGATAGATAGATAGATAGATAGATAGATAGATAGATAGATAGATAGATAGATAGATTGCTACTGTAGAGGCTTTTCTCTGATGCACAGCTATTTATAACAGAGACCATGACCCTCCCAGACCAACACTGGAGTTGACCCCCCCCTGCCCCTTGCATGGTTTTAGGTGTGCTAATGTGTAGTCCTTATTTTCTGTGACTCAAGAATGCTCTTTTTAAGCAAGTGGGTCACTGGAACAGTGGGAGGGCTCTATGGCATCCAAGAGTATGTTACCCTTACCCTTTTCCCTATAGTCTTGTCTGGAACTTAGGATACTGGAGGCTTAGAAGAGGAAGAAGTCTATAGATGCTACCAGGGGCAACTCTGTCCATAATCTCATTGCTGCAGAAACAATCAGTGGGGGAGATTTAACATCAGACTTAACTTGGTAGTGAGTGGTGTCAGGAATTGGGCCAATAAGCTAATGACCATTGTATACTTGGGCTATAGCAGAACTAGATCTGGCTTTATGTGTAAAGTCTAATTTATTGTAGATGAGCTGGTCAGTATTAAGTGAGCAATGTGTTACTTATCATGAAAATAACATGGGAGAAAAATAGCTTGATGTAGCAGATCAAAAACTGGTCTCAGAGTTAAGAAGACCTGACTTCAGGTCTAGATACAAACAGATACTAGCTATGTGACCCTGGGTAGGTCACTTAAGCTCACAATGCGCTCTAGCAACTATAAGACAAAACATCATAGAGCAGGTGCCTAATTGAATTGCTAATTAATTTATGGAATAAGAGAATGGGACAACAAAGGGGTACCTGTAAATCAAGTTGGGGGTAGGCATGATTGAATTTTTGTTTACTCACCCAGAGACTACAATGACAACAACTGGGGAGTAAAACTTCAGTCACTTTAATGTAGGTGACACAGAGCCAGACAGCATGGAGATGGGGCAGGTAGTGTGGGGAAGAAAATAGGAAGGCAAGAGGCACACAGTCACATAATAATGGATTGAATTGGGAGCACTCGGGGAATATGCACCTTCAGTAGATGGAGCTGATGGAAGAGTGGGGCAGGGAGCCAAACAGAAGTCTGTGGTGTCATTTTTGCAGGGTGTCAGTAGGAAACAGACTAACTCTTATCTGTGACACCTTCAGGTTAATTCATCAACATGTACGAATCATCTTAAAGTTTTATCAGCAACATTTGGGGTTCTGTTAGTTTTACTTCAGATTTCTGGACTTTATCTAAAGCTTATAGACCACGGGAAGTCAGCAGGACCAAACGACTCTTACAGTAATGCCTAGGTGGCTTCCATTGATTTAGCATGACTTTAGCTAATCTATGAAACAGTTTGCAAATAACCATTATGCTTCTTTAATCTATGGGACATTCTGTAAGTGTAATTCTACTTCTTGCTATTGTTACTTCATACTGGCTACTTATAAACTTACTATTCTAATTATAAGAGAGAAGATGGTGATCAGGGCGACCAGAAGAAGATAAAATTTTAACATAGTAATGTACTTTGGAAGGGACAGTATCTCATTGAGAGCACTCTGTCTCCAATAAAGGTCTCTTATCCCGTTGCACATAAGAGATATTTTTAGGGTTTCTATTGGCCAGGATCATTTGACCCTGAGACACACTTGGGTGAGATGATTCAGTGAAAGCAGATCTGGCATGGCAACTATTTATCCGAAGCGTAGCAACTGATGCTCTGGTTCCCATTCCAGAAGCGTGTGCCCCCATAAGCTTTTCTCATTATTTTTTGCATAGTAATACAGCATATTTGATAGTAATTATAAGCCAAATGCATACCATATGTGCTTGATGGCTACACTGTTAACATTGCCAAACCTTGCTAATTGCTTGCATTCTTACGCTTGTTTGCATATATGTGGTTATAAATTTCACTATTTTTATATAGACACTAAATTGCCCCTGATCTTGCCCCCACTGCCCAGCTGTATTGGTACTGCTAAGTCTCATGTTGTCTTTCTAATCCTCTTTCCCCATGGCCTTGAAGTCTGATGTTACCTTCATTTCACTTTCTGAGCATGTGTGGCTCAGCTTACTCTTCCACCCTCCTCAGCTCTCTGTCAGTTCCCAGAGCTACCCTTCCCTCTGTGCCCATCCCTATCCCTGTATATTGACTCAGACCACATCAAATTGATTTCACCTTTGCAACAGTCTCTCAAATAGGCCCTCTTCTCTCCTCTGACACTGCCACCACTATAGTGCAGGTCCTCATCACCTCATGCCTGGATTACTACAAGTCTTTCCATGTCTTCCCGAAATCATTGAGCTTATCATTTCTTATAGCACAGTAGTGTTCCATCACAATTATATACCACAATTTATTCAACCATTCCACAATTGATGGGCAACACTACATAGTAGGTTTTAATCTATGTTACTGATGAATTAATTAAATATGGCTGTCGCAAGCCACTATACGCCATATTACCTATACGCCATCTTAACTTTTGGCCAATCTTATATGAAATCTTAGAATCAGAATTTTAAATCCAGAAGGGACTTTAGGATCATATCACTTCAGTCATCTTCTCCAAAAAGAAGACACTGAGTACTATAGGTCCAGGACTTGTCCCAGGTCACACTGCCAAGGACTGGAAGACACAGACTTTCTTTTATTTATTTATTTATTTATTTTTATCCCTGATTCACTTTTCATACAACATTATGCACTTTTACTGTATATGCTGAAGTCTTACTGTACTTACTAGAACTGTTCCCTGAGGACAAACATTGCTTTACCTATCTTTTTTAACCTCTCTCACTACCTAGCACAGTACCCTGTATATGGAATGTGGCATCACTACTCTACCCTCAGGACGTGAAGTCCCAAAAGGAAAATAGTGTTATTGTTAGCTAAACATCATAGTAAAACTTGTTCAGTATGTCCAGGTAGCTACTACCCCCATAAAATAGCAAGGCAAGATTTGGCAAGTCTGTGAAGTTTAAGGGGCACTGCTGAGGCTGTGAGGAAGAAGAAGAACACTGAGGAGTGGGGGAGATAGTGGCCATGTCAATATGATGTTACTAAGCATAGCCTGGCCTTACCACAGCAGCCAGATTCCTCTTGCACCTAAGCATTCAGTACAGTATAGTGAACCACATTAAGAGGTAAGCTAAGCACTAACAAAGAAACCAATTGGCTATTGGAATCCTCCTTCTCTGTTCTACTTTCCTTTGCCATATACTCTTCTCTATTTTTAGGGAAAGCTCTAAATCACCTTTTTATGTTTCTACTGTGAGCTACTTTTTACAGCTGCAATAGCACTTTAGTTTTGTCTTTCTTTAGATAAAGGCTGGGATTGATTCCAGTTGTTCTCTCTGTATATGTCTTTGATCCTTGCAGAGTACACAGGTGGGGCAGGCTGTGGGGTTTAGCTTACAGGATGTAATAGGATAGAAGTCTTGCTAGCTTAGTGTCGTGGTACCTGAGAGTGGGTGAGAATGACCTGATATTGATTTTATTTTTATTAATTATCCAATAAATCACCCAAGAAGCAGAGATCCTTTTAAAATGGAGTTTATTTTCCCTCATGACTCTAGAGATATTGTTATTGTAATTTCAGGTGCCTGGGGCTAAGTACTGTTTGACTCAAAGAAGGAACATGGAAAGGTAAGAAGGGAGGGCTATGGCTAGGAGAGAAGGTTATATCCCTGAAGGGCTCTAGTGAGAAGAGACAGACATGGTCTTAGGAAGATTCTGTTTGCTCACCTTTTCTAGAAGCATTTAAATATATATCATGGTACAGGTTATATTGAAGTAGGTATATGGTTTTGTCATTGACAATTTATTAGTTTCCTTGCCTATGTCTGTTTACAAATTTGATATTGGTTTTTCTTTTAATAAAACTTTTATTCTACTAAATCTGTGAAATGGTCTTATGGCAGCACAGAGACTTATATACTCACTATACTGTACTGACCAGACTGAGGGCTAAAGAGGTTCAACGTAGTCACAATTAGTATAAACTTTACAGAGATGAAAGGTGAGAAATCAAGGAAGGACAGACAATTCCATTTAAGTGAATATAACAGAGATTAACAGGAGATTAATGTCTATTATAATAACAATCTATGCCTGCACAGGATCTCCCCAAAGTCTGAACACAGTATCTTTTTTTTTTTTCTCAAATGGAAGTCAGAAGACCAGGATCTTGCTTCCTTGAGATATCAGTAATTCCACCCTTCATGGATCTTGGAGTAATTGATCTCCACCCATGTGTAGAGTCCCATGTTAATGGGCTTTGAAGTGGGAGATATATATATGTATATATATGTATATATATATATATATATATATATATATATATGTGTGTGTGTGTGTGTATATATATGTATAGATATATAGATATAGATATAGAGATATAGATATAGATAGATAGATAGATAGATAGATTGATATAGATGCATATATATATACATATACATATATATATATATGTGTGTGTGTGTGTGTGTGTGTGTGTGTGTATACACATTAAAGAATTTTAATTGGATGGTCCCTAAGATCCTTTCTAGTTTTAAATCTATTATCCTGTGATTCTATGATTCCAAGATCCTACTGATATCATTTGATTCTCATAACCCTTTGAATATATGCTACCTATATGACTGTCCTCATTTTACAAATATGTAGTTTGTAGTTCATGCCTCTGTTAGATGGATTCAATCAAGAACTGGTGCTGACTCTTGCTCTTATGCTATGACATTGCTTTCTCCTGGTCCTCCTCCTACCTCTCTGGCAAGTTCTTGTTTCCTTCCAAGAAGGAAAACACACTGTTTCTAGAGTGAAAAACCTGGATTTCAGTCCTAGCTGTGTGACTTGACTTGAGTCATTAAACCTTCCTCATGAAGACGGCCTTCAGGGGTCTCTTCTGGTCCCACTTCTCTTCCCTCTATACTATTTTTTATATATCAATTTCCATGGTTCAGTTATCATCTCTATTAATACGACTCCTAAATTTATCTGTCCATCACATTTTTATCTCTAACACTCCAGTCATACACTAGCAACTGCTTGCTGTATGTCTCTTCCTACATGTGAATGTATGTATATACATATACATATGTGTATATGAACATTTATATATGTGCATACATATGTATACATATATACATACAAATATCTCCTCAAATATGTATACGTGTGCATGTGTATATAGAGTAACTGTTTTCCATATCTATATCTTCATTTATACATATGTTTGTATGTATACATATATATATATACATATGCATGTGTGTATATATATATATATACATATATATATATATATATATATATATATTTATATCTTATAGGCACCTTAAGCTGAAAACATTAAAACAGAAGTAATCTCTCCCCTGAAAACTACCCTACCTTTACATTTTTCTGTATTTTTGAGGTCGTCTTTCCCTCTCCACCCCTGTTCCACATCCATTCAGTTGCTAAGTCTCATCGATGTCACCCCCTCCCCACCAATCTCTCACATTATCTTCCTCTATTCAGTATAATAGTTGCCATCACAATTCAACTCCCCTCACTACCTGTAATCTGGATAACTCTAATACCACCCTAATTGGTCTCCTTGCTTTCAGTCTATCCTGCTCCCTGATCTATCTTACACACAACTGGGAAAATAATTTTCCTAAGGTAAAAGTCTGCACATACCACTTCCCTGCTTACAAATTTTCAGACTCCTCATTACTAATAGCATAAAGTGAATTCCTTAGCCTGTGATTTCCTTTCTTTATATCTCTAGAGCTTTATACAGTATCTGGTACACACTTACAGAAATGCTAGCTGTCATTATTGTTATTACTATTATCATTAACTTTCTCTATGGAAATAGTTATAGAAAATGTTAGTGGAGTTTAATTTTCCTTGGACATTGAGTTTGGAGAAAGAATAGCTTGACAAGTAACAACTCAACAATTTTTTTTAACTGAGTTAGGAACCAGTAGGCCAGAGTTAGGTCATGGAGAAATAAACAGCTTAAACAAACCTATATGGAGCTGCCCCATGTCAATGACTTAGGTGGCTCCTCATATCCTTAGGTTCACATAGCCAGAACATCTGGAGTTCCCTCCCAGGGATTATTTAGGGGCTGCCCTTTAGTGATTTCCTCAGACCCAATAGGATGACCATGCAGACAGCTTTCATCTGTTGTTATGAACACAACTTCCAAGGGCACTGTAAGCCTTGCTCCATGTAATCACATGATCACATATGTGGCCCCAAGTGCTCCATTTGTTCAAGGACAGAATGAAGACCCTCCCAGGACATTTGGTATTGAAGGTCTTTCACGATCTAACTTCAACCTTCTATGCCAGTCTTATTTCACATTACTCCCGCCTTAAAAAATCTATATTCCAGACAAACTGAATTACCAGCAGTTCTTCTAATTCCATGCTATCTCTCCTACCTCCTCATATTCATAGAAGGCATCCCTAATGCTTAGAGCATATTAGCCTCACCTCTGCACCTTATTGTCGTTATCTTTCTTTTTGACCCAGATCAGGCGTGACCTCCTTCAAGAAGCTTTCCCTAATCTACTCAGCTTCCCCCCCACCCTCCACTCCCGGAAAAAAAAATTCTCAAACTTGGTAGTGCTTTTTCCGTCTTCAATATCCTTAATCTTATAACTCTGTATATGTTGTAACTCCCTAGTAGCCTTCAGGGAAGGAAATGTTTCATTTGTAGTTTTATATCACTCAACTTTCATAGTGCTTGGCACATAAATATTTAATGTGTGATTGAAATTTAGGTAATTTGTAATCTTTGTAAATGTTCTCTCCAAGATTTTCTCACTTAAGATTCAGATTTTTACATGACCAGACCCATTCTTTATTCATCAGATATCACTATTTTCACAGGCATACCATGGGATATATCATCCGGGACCAACATCAGGTGTCTCCTTTAAAACAGATCTGTAGGATCTACTCAGAAGCCTTCCCACCACAAAAGAACTTATGCATGATAAATCTCTGTCCTATGACAGTTTTCACAATAGCTGGACCTTATCCAGAAGTTCAATCCAAATCAAACTCAGAAAGGTTTTGCCTAAAACTGTCATTGTAGGATACTAAGAGGTATGAGTACAATCCAACTTCCTGGAATTTTGTTGCCACCATCATCATTTTTCTCCAAAAGTGAAAGCCTTTGACCATCATTATAATAAGCCATAAGTAGATACTTACCCTGATTCCAGTTTATCTTACCTTCTGTCATGTGAAGGGTAAAAATTGAATTAATTTTTTCCTTGATACAATTTAAAAATTCTTTCCACTGAACAATTTGAACTGTGTGTAATTTTCTCTCCATTAGCATCATACCAGAGCATCAGCAAGGTTGCTATCTAGTTTTAGAAGCTCTGAGTGAAATTCACTAAGTACGTCCTTAAAATAGTCCACTATAAAAGCAGTTTTTCCACTAAAGAACTAGATAATTTTGCTTTGCATAAACCTGTGTGTATATGTACTATACATATATATTTATAAGCTTAAAACTGTACAAAGATTTTTGTTATAGCCTCTCTCTGTGTGTATATGGATAGACAGACAGACAGATAGATAGATAGATAGATAGATAGATAGATAGATAGATAGATAGTATTTAGATATGTGTGTGTACTGGTTTCCTTTATTAGAATGTAAGTTTCTACTTTTGTCCTTATGTATGCCTCATCACAGATCAGCATTTTGCAGATATGTCTTCCTGGTCCATTCTCTATCCATGCTGTCATCTTGTGACAGCTGGAAAAGTTTATAAGAAAAGGGAAATATAAGCAGAAGATGAGCTGAAAGGACAAATTTGAGATTGTTAAAAATTTTAATTTAGGGAAGAATGATTCATCATTTTTCAGTAATATAGAAGGAGAAGGTTTCTCTGATTCAAGACTATTGGGCCTTTGGACAGAAATCTTTAGAGTGGAAGAAGATAATTCATCAGGCTGACATAGCTTAATGAAATATTCCTCAGAATCATCCAAATTTCTTGCTCTAATTCTCTATTCTCCCATTAATGTTCTGATATTTAACTCTGTTTTCCTAGGTGGTCTACCAAGCAGTGACATAAGCAAAGAGCTCTTTTTAATTTTTAGTCTAGTCATGCATCTTCTTGACATTTTTCGATGAATCATCATCTCTGTTCTAGTCCTGTAACCACAGGTGTCCCCATTTGTTTCTATTCTAGGACCTCTTCTTTTCTAAAGCGTCTTTCATGTGTTTAATTAGCATCTCTATAGCAATGACTCACATCTACATATCCAGCCCTAAACTCTCTCCTTAGCAATAGTTCTATGTTGCCAAGTGTCTGCTCAACCTACTGACATGGAAATTCCATAGGTATCTCAAATTCATCATATGAAAAATAGAACTAACTTCCCCCCAAAAAAGTCCTCTTTTAATTTATTTTGAAGGTAACACCATCCTTCCAATTGCCCAAGGTTATAACCTTGGAATCCTCTCTGAGCCTTCCTTCTCCCTCAACTCCCATATCCAATTAGTTGCCAAAACTTGTGGAATCCATCTTTATAATTTTTCACATCTATTTACCCCCTTCCATTCTTATTTCCTAGCCAAAATATTGTAATGGCCTCCCAGTCAGTCTCCTTGTTGCCAGTTTTTCCACTCTCTAATCTATCCTCTTCATCTCTGCCTCAGCATCCTTTGCTTCCTTTAGGGTTTACCTGAATCACTCCATCAATAATCATTTATCAAGTACACTTCCATGTGTCAAGCACTGTGCTAAGTGCTAGGTGGGGATGCAAAGACAAAAATTAAAGCCATCACTTTGGAGGAACTTGAAGTCTATCTCCGGTGCCACCACCTTGGGGAAGTTGCCTTTTGTATTTTCCCAGATACAATTTGTTAGTTGTTAGCATTCTCTCCATCCCCCAAATTATGTTTGAGATGCTGACTGTAAAGCAGCTGGGTGTAGTGGAGAGAAAGCTGGCTTCAGAACCAGGAGGACATGGTTTCAAATTCTTCCTCTCATGTTTCTGGTGTGACCCTGGTCAAGAATATTCAGTGAGTCTCTGTCATCTCTTGGGGAAAATTGCAAATTGCTCTATTTATCCTTTGAAGATCTTGACAAGGGCCATTCCTTGACTCACTTCTTGATTCACTGTGCTGATGTTTTATATTTCTTTGTCACATACGCTGAATTCTAACTGAAGTGCTCTCCTTACCATTCCTAAATTCAGTGTTTCATCTCCTTCTTCTTCCACTTTTTGCAAAAGTAGACACCTTCTCCCTGCCCTGCCCTGCCCATAATCCTCCTGCCACTAGGCCTAGAATGTACCTTACTTCTGTCTCTTAGGATCCTTTGATCCCTTCAAGATTCAAGTCAGAGGCCAATTCCTATGTGAAACTTTCCCTAATGCCCTTATTTTTAGTACTCCTTCTCCTAAAAATATTCTATTTACTCATTCCTCAGTAGAATACAAATGCTTTGAGGAAAGAGATTTAAAAAAATTTTTTATCCATGACATGAAGAGGACCATGGCTTGAGAAAAATGTTCTTTCTTTCTTTCTTTTTTTTTTTCTTTCTTTTTTGTCAGTGGTAATTGTCTCTCTTTGGAACAGCAACCCTGCGGTCTTCCCCTCCCAGCTTGATTTTTTTTTATTTTTTTTTTCTAATTAAAGGGGCCATCCCTTGACTCATTTATTAAACAGGCCTATTCACTGAATGGGCTTTACCTCACTCTAAATGAGTACATGAAAAGACCTTAGCTTAAAAGGTCCAGAGTCTGCCATTACATCCTGGGTCATCTCCAGTAATCCTGATGAATATCTGGTCACTGGATCCAGATGGCTCTGGAGGAGAAAGTGAGTCTAATGACCTTGCACAGCCCTCCCTCAGTCAAATCAAAGTCAACTGCAAGTCATGTCATCATTTCCCTGATGCCATAGTCCTCTTCAAAAACAAAGGACAGACACAAGGACCAGTAGATTAAGGTGGATAGAGAAAGACTTCTTAAAGAAGGTGTAATTTTAACCTCAAGCAGCTGGCAGGTGGCACAGTGGATTTAGGGATGGTCCTGAAGACAAGAAGACCTGAGTTCTAATTGAGCATCTAACACTTACTATCCATCACTTAACCTGTGTATGCTTTAGTTTCTTCAACTCCCAGGTTTGTTGTGAGAATCAAATGAGATAATATCTGTAAAGGGCTTAACACAGTGCCTTGCACATGGCAGATATTTAATAAATTCTTCTATGCTTTCTGGGGGGAAGCCAGAAAGCTACGATAAGGAGGAAGAATGTTCTAATCATGGAGGAACTTCACAAATATTACAGCTCTATATGAATGTTTATTATTATTTTTTAATGTTCTCATAGAACTATGGAAAGAAAATATTATTATCATATGTGGGGGAATATTTATTTCTATCTGTTAAGTAGTGATTTATCATAATTAAACATTTTAGCAAACCATGGCATATTTGAAGTTCTAAACAGTCACCTTCCAACAGAAATATTTCCAGGACAATATTTAATGGCCCCATTCTTTCATTTTTCTCAGCAGGTCTTGCTCTTCAAACTACAAGGGGATTTTAAAGCAAATAGTATTTCCTCAGGGATTAATTCAAACTCCAAGAAGATACGATGTAGAATATGACTTATTGTAGACTTGAGGTCAAATTGTTCTCAAAGTATAAGGCTGATAGCCTTATAGAGGCTTGACAAATATTCTGAGTTTCCTGCTGTTGTTCAAATTAATTAAAAGGAATGGCTTCTAGGAAAAAAATGTTGAAAACAACAGAACACTGATCCTTGGTAGGGCTCCCTCACAGTTGCTGCTCAGGCCCTTGCCAGTTCCTGAAAGACTAATAATCTTCTTCACAAGTGCATTCAAGCTCCAGTAATTTAGTAGTGCTATGCATCTGTAACTTTTAATTATCTGTTTAATCAGGCTGTGAATAAACTAAAGTAGGTTAATTTTTAAAATCCTACTTGGAGCAAATGTTTTGACTGGATTTGAAATGAAGCCAGCACCTGGTGAGATTATAGGACTGAAGTAAAACAGACGGCTTGCTGAGATTGTGTGTGACATTATTCATGTCCGCACAGCACAGTGTCGTTGTGAACAAATCAACACTGTTTACAATTAATTTAAAATGTGGTCACCCAACCAAAGGGTGTGTTTTCAAAATGTGATGGTTTGAGAACAATGAATATTTCTTCTTAAGTACTGGTTCCAAGTTCAAGCTCTCAGACATAACTGCTTTTAAAAGCAACCATGTTATATCCACTGCTTAAGGAAATGTATTTTGCCCTTCAGTACTCTGGCTCACTTCTTGAAGATGTTTCTTGTTCTTAAAATCTTTCAACCAATTGAGAAATGGGTTTGTCTATATGACTTTACAGTAAAATGATACAAGGTGTCCCTAATGTGTGTGGTTAAGCTCGATGTTCATTACCACCTGCCTCCAGGGATTACTGTTTACATTGCAGAGTGAATACTAATTAATTTCAATATTCAATACTGCTGCTGCTAGGCTCCTGTCAAAATCATTGTGCTGCATCTATTGTTGAAAAACAGCAAAGCAATTATTTGGAACTACAGAACTGGGAAGAGAAATTCCAGCTCCAATCACACTTTTATCAACACAGGGGGAAATATTTGACATTTGCTGCAGCAAAGGAAGATGCCTTTGTGTGGTACTACATAGACTCCCAATTGAAGCAATAATCTGCTATTTTACCATGGGGAAGGCAGCAGTTGCCTGTGTTTTAGGGCTTGATCAACGTACCCATACTTGGGAATTTTATGAACAGAACTCAAGACACCACATTTTATAGCAACTGCTTCAGTTAAGTGCCAGAGGCAAGATTCTTAAGGACCTTGGTTCTCCTTGGAGTGGAGAGCTCCCATTGACTACAAGGAGGAATGACATATGAAGAGAAAACTGAAATCCTTACTCAGAATGAATGAAATGATATTTTGTATGGGCATACTTGTTTCCCAGAACAGGAAATTTTGCTTCACATTACACCAGACTGTGACAGATTTGTTATCACTGTACTGCTGATAACATTTATAGTAGCATAAAATTACAGTATTTAGTCATTTTTTGTAGATTGATTTCTTCTGTGGTCCTGCATATTTAAATTACTGAAAAGGGTTAGTGCATACATTATGTTAGTTAAAACTTCCATTTTAATGGAACTAGCAAATATTATTAGAGGCATAGCACTGTGAATAGAGGACTAGCCATAGAGTCAGGAAAACTCGGGCTCCATTGCTATGTCTAGCATCTACAAACTTTAGGATCATGGCCAACTTATATAAATTCTCTTTGTTGTAAAATAGCTCCGTAGAGTTTTTAAAGTCCCTGATGAGTTATTGATCTGAATTGGATAAGGGAGTTCTCAAACAAGGAGCTACCCACACCAATGTATTTACTAGTCAAGATCATGACCAACAATCACCCCTCCCCCCAAAAAAAATCGTTGTTTAATATACTATATCCAGTACCCCTCCTTCAATGGAAAGTAGATCACTCAGCCTTTGGAATGGAAGAATTTAAGACTATACATATTGGCATAATGCAGGCTTGCACAACTTACAGCCCACAAAAGGATTTCGGGCAGCTCACAAAAAAATGAAGGGGAAAGCATCCTGTACATTTTTCGCAGGCTGCTCAAAATCCTTTGGAATGCCCGTGGATCCTAAGTGGCCCACAGGCCACAGGTTTTGTAGGCCTAGCATAATGGATGGAAAGTAAGCATCGGTCAGGAAGGTATGATGGATACAAGGACTTCTTCTGATGCATTGTGTATCTTTGACCCCAGACAGATTCAAATTTTCCAAGTAATAGGAAACTCTTTAGGACTAATAGCTGCCAATCTGCATTGGTGGAAGGAATGTCCTCATTGGGTGTCCTTTATACCAATGATATTAAATTAGATAACCTAAGAGTGCTTGGCACAATGCTGACATAGTAAAATCAGTGTTTAATAAACGCTTGTTCCCAAATCACTGATCCAAGCAGTCTCTCTCTCTCTCTCTCTCTCTCTCTCTCTCTCCATATATATATATATATGTATATATATGTATATATGTATATATACATATATGTACGTGTATATATACATGTATACACACACACATACATGTGTGTGTGAGTATTCAGATGATGCTCCTAATCTATTATACTGGGATACTCTTGCCTATGTAGCTAGGCAAAAAAGACTATTACACAGAAAATTGCTTATGGTTCCTCCTGACTCAATCACCAACCATATTTCCCTCATGGCCTTATTGAAAATAAAAACTAAGGAGTTGTTGTTGCATCATCTAAGAGGCCATGTCCTTCAGTGAGGACCCAGAGCATATCTCCCACTAAAAGGAGCCAGAGTGCATGCTCAGCTAGATGGTAAGTATTCTGGTTTATGACATCAGAGGATTGCCTTGAACACCCCTATTACATGCATGCCTATCCATTGGCACCGACTGAGCACAAATTCTAATATCAGCAATGTTTCATATGTCTCACAAATATTTAAAATGTTATACATATGCAGACATGCATACCTATGTATATGCTACACATACTTCTGTAGGAATTACTCTGCTTCACATTCCCGTGATTGCTCTCTATCCCCCTTCTTGATTGAAGCAGTCCTGAACCCTGCCTCTCAGGAGTGAAATATTAGGTTGGCACAATAATCTAAATTAAGGATAAGGAGAAATAGAACATTTATTTGAAGGCCAGCTGTTTCAACACTATTAATAGTGAATATTTTAGATGGGCTTTGAGGTTTACAAAGTAACTTAGTGACAGCTAGGTAGCACAGTAGACAGAGGGCTAGATCTCTAGTCAGGAAGATCTGAGTTCAAATCTAGCCTTATAAGCTTATTAATTTTTCAACCCTGGAAAGACATTTAACTTCTATCTTCCTTAGGTTCTTCATAAGAAAAATTTTGATAATAATAACATCTACCTTCCAGGATTGGTGTGAGGAACATGAGTTCATATTTATGAAGTGCTTCGAAAACCTAAAATACTATATAAATTTTGACTATTATTAATATCATTATAAATATTAACTCATTTGAAGCTACAAGCTACTCTGAAAAGTAGATACTTTTCAGTTCAATCTAATAAAGATTTATTAAGCACCTATTCTGTGTCAGACACTGTGCTAAGTGGTGGGGATACAAAAAGAGGCAAAATACAGTCTTTGCCCTCAAAGAGCTTACAATATAGTGGGGAGACAACATGCAAACAAACACATTCAGGACAAATTTACAGGATAAATAGGAAGTAATTAAAAGTGGGAAGGCATTGAAATTAACAGGTTTTAGGGAAGACTTCCTATAGAAGGTGAGATTTTAGTTGGAACTTAAAGGAATCTAGAAATGTTGGTAGTCACAGTGGGGGAAGGAAAGCATTACTGGCATAGAAGAGTCAGAGAAAATGCCCAAAGCTCAGACATTTTTATTCCCATTTTCCAATAAAGATACTAGGACTTAGGGTACCTAAGTACAGGGGGGTGGATAGAGTTGAGTGCTAGGCCTGGAGTCAGGAAGACTCATCTTCCTGAGTTCAAATCTGGCCTCAGACACTCACTGGCTGTGTGACCCTGGTTAAGTCACTTAACTCTGTTTGCCTCAATTCCTCATTTTTAAAACAAGCTGTAGAAGGAAATAGCAAACCACTCTAGGATCTGCCAAGAAAAAAAAAAAACGCAAACATGACTGAAACAATTGAACAACATACTAGGACTTAGAATGTGCGTGGCCTTGTATTATTAAAGCTCTCCTTTCACATTGTGACATTTCACTACTCTTTTTAATGGTTTAAACTTTTGAAAATTTAAGCTATTCCATTTCCATATATAATAGCCCCTTTGGTAAGGTCTAGAATGGTTGCTTTGTGAGGGGGCCCAAGTTACTAAGAACTCTTGGCATTATATTTCTTCCAAGTTCAGAAAAAGAGGAATCTACCACAGGATTGGGATAAGAGGGCAGTTTCCACTCTAGTGGTAGCGCAAAATCTCTCTGGAGAAAGTTAGGGCTGGACAGAAGAGTGAAAATGAGAACTGGAAAGATTATCAAAAGGTACAATAGCAGCAGCAGAAAATAAATAAGATAGATGCTTTCCAGGAGATGGGTCTAAGACTTGTAGAAGCTATGGAGGCTTTTTTTTTCCTGACTCACAGCTGGGCATATTAAGAAAATTTAGCAGAAAGTCTCTGAATGGTGGCTTCAAAAAGAAACCACTTGAATAATGGTGGATCTATCCCACTCTCTGCTTCTCATAATTATTTTATTGTTCCATGCAATGGTAGTCAGGGGACATTACAAAGTTGCTGTTTTTTAAAAAATATACAATTTTTCTTACTGATTGTTTATATTTTTAATAATTGGTAGCTAGATGATATGAAAATTTTAATGATATCCTGAATTTGTATTTTTGTGTTAGACACTGTGATAAGAAGGGGAGGAAACCTTTGAATAACTGATTACATAAAATTCATGTATCTGAATGGTCACCTTCCCATCTTGTCAATCAAAATATTGCCTGAGGAGTAAGAGAATTTTTGAATTTCATTTGCAAACTCTATTGTAATCTTATTTATTTATCAATCCCTTTATTTGCATTTATTTATTTATGGATCCATTCATTCATTTATGCAACAAATCATTTTTAATATTTTGTTTGTATATTTATTTTTAGGTTAGCAAGCCTCATAGAACTAAGACATCATGAGTTAATATCATTATTTCCTAGCAGACATTGATTGGCACCAAAGACACTGAATTTTCCTCAACTCTCTGAGGTGAGAGATTGGGAGGAGAACTAAAAACTTTAAGAGAAGGACGCAACCTAGGGCTGGGCCCATATAGGTTAACTATGGCCAATGCCATCCACTTTCCATGAAAGTAGAGTGGGAAGTATTGTACTTCATACAAACTACCCATCATTGTTACCTCTCCTGAGCAACATATGGAAATAATAGTGTTTGCAGAAAAATATTTTTGACAAATATAGCCCTGCCTCCTTCTAAGAACACTAGAAGGCAGAGGAACAAATGAAGTTTTCCTTAAAATGATAAGTAACATCTATCTGAAATCATCAACAAACATTATATATAATGGGCACAAGCTAAAAGTCTTGCCAAAAAGCTCAAGGCTGAAGTAAGGATATGCATTATCATCATTATTATTCAGTGTTGTATTAGACATGCAAGTCATAGGAAAAAGACAAAAAAAAGAAATTGAAGGAATAAGAGTAGGCAATGAGGAAACACAACTAACATTCTTTGTAGACTATATGATGCCATACTTGGAGAATCCTAGAGAATCAACTAAAAAACTATTTGAAACAATTAACAACTTTAGTAAAGGTATAAGATACAAAATAAACCCCCATAAATCATCAGAATTGCTATATATTACCAGCAGCAAAAGATAGAAAGAGAAATTTGATTTAATATAAATTCAGATAATATAAAATACCTGGGAGTCTATCTGCCAAGACAGACCCAGGAAGTTTATGAATACAATTACAAAATACTTTTCACACAAATGCAGTTTTAAACAATAGAAGAAATATCAATTGCACATGAGTAGGCTGGGCCAATATAATAAAAATGACAATTCTACTGAAATTAATTTACTTATTCAGTTCCATACCAATCAAAGTACCAAAAATTATTTTGTAGATCTAGTAAAAATTATCATATAACAAAATTCATGTAGCAGAACAAAAGATCAAGAATATCAAGGGAATTAATGAAAAAAAATAATGTGAAAGAAGACACACTAGCAGTCTCAGATTTCTACCTATATCACAAAGTGAAAATCATCAAAACAATCCTGTACTGGCTAAGAGAGAGAGGGGTGGTTCATATGAATACATTAGGTACACAATAGTAACTAGCCATAGTAATCTAGTGTTTGATAACCCAAAGATCCATGCTTTTGGAGTAAGAACTCACTATTTGACAAAAATTGTTGAGAAAACTAGAAAGTAGTTTCACAGAACCTTAGTATATACCAGCATCTCACACTCTATACCAAGGTAGGGTCAAAATGGGTACTTGATTTAGACAAGAAGGGAGATATCATGAGCAAATTAGGGGAGCATAGGGAATTTTACCCATCTGAACAGTGGTTAAGGGAAGAATTTATGACCAAGCAAAAGATAGAGAAGACCATAGAAAATAAAGTAGACATTTTTGATTACATTAAATTAAAAAGTTTTTGTACAAATAAAACCAATGTAGCCAAAATTAGAAGGAAAACAGGAAATGAGGCAGGCAGATTCATGGCAAGTTTCTCTGATAAAGTCTTCATTTCTCAAATGTATAAAATAACAGCCATTCCCCAACTGATAATTGGTCAAAAGATATAAATAGGCAATTTGAGGAGAAGAAATCAAAGCTATCTATTTTCATGTAAAAAATGTTCTAAATTACTATTGATTAGAGAAATGAAAATTTAAACAATTCTGAGATAGCACCTCACATTTCTCAGATTGGCTAAGCTAACACATTCTGGAGGACAGACAAATCAAAGAGCATCATTAGAAGCAGCTGCCAAAAGGAGTGAACAAGCAAAGGCCCAAAACATTGTGAAACTCATTGTGTCCACAAATAACTAATTTGTCACCAAAGGTAGGAATGGATAGATTAACAACTGGGAAGAAAATGGCTGGAAAAAATAAAGATGTTGTCTTTAGAGACCAATTCACTAAATTGTATAATATGATTCGGAACATGAAAGTTAAATGGAAGTATATTCTTTCAGAAGTTAAAAACAATGCTGATTCTCAAAGACTAGCCAGAGAAGCAACTAGAAAGAAATGAAAAGTCTCAATCATTACTTGCAGAGGTGGATTTAGTTTAAAGCATCACTTGGTTTAACCTACAACATAATGTCCAAATCATTTGCTCTACCTTTTTGATCCTTATTATAGAGCTTTACTCCATAACTATCTTTGGCCATTTTCTTCATATGTTTTCTCAGTTTTTCTATGTGCCATTTTATATTTATTTTAATATAATACAAACCAAATAGAAACATGCACTACAAACAACTATAAAAATCATTCGTGTGTGCTAATAAGAGTCAGGTCCAACTGAACTCTGACTTTCCCAATTCTTGCCCCAGCCCCTCTAGAACCAATCCAGGCTGCTTGACTGCTCACATGACTTGGGCTAATAGGAGACACCAATTTTTTTCTTCAGTTGGATTGACTGCTAAGGAAAAAAAAAAACCTTACCTGCTGCCCTGACACTGCTTTCTAAGGACACCGAGGCTTTACCATCTGCCCTGCTTTTACAGTTTCCCAACACTGTCATCTGACCTACTGACAATCTAAAGCTCCCTTCCGGGGTCATGCAATCTGCCCCTCTGGTGCATTCTTATGTCTTTTAGGACTCAAGACTTTTAAGTCTTTTCCCTTGCCCAGCAACTAAAGTCTAATATGTTCTTTCCTCTCCCCTCCACCCACATCAAGTGTAAACCTGACCATAGACTGTCTTTTTCTGGTTGTTATCCTCAGTGCTGAGCATGGCACTTGGCACTTAGTAGGAAGAGGAATTCGATAAATTTTTTTTCATTAATTTATACTGTCTGGTTTATGGCTGCCCTGACCCTTCTCATAAGTGCCATCTTTCCTTTACGAAACAAACACCTCTTTTTCCAGTTAAGAAAAATCTTAGGGGCACCTACATGGTGCAGTGAGTAGAGCACCAGCCCTGGAGTCAGGAGGACCTTAGGTCAAATCTGGCCTCAGACACTTGACACTCTTACTAGCTGTATGACCTTGGGCAAGTCGCTTAACCCCAATTTCCCTGCCTTCCTCCCTCTGAAAAAGAAAGAAAGAAAAAAAAATCTTAAGAATTTAGCAAAGGTAGTAAAAAAAATAATCAGCAACAAATAGGGACCTTGGGGAAAGGCGCGAAACTGATGTTTCGTAATATTCTGATCAATAATGATTTTGAATGTTTCACATTCAAAATTTATTCTTCCTTTTTTTTGATGTGCTTTACTTTTTATAATTCTGGATATTGCTTACAGAAGTTTGTAGAAGTTTCTTATAGATTCTGGATGTCAAAGTCAAATAATTAAATTGTTCCTTTTTTTAAGTGATTTAATAAATAAAATGAATGAATGAAAACACCAACAAAAGCAAATTCTTCCATTGAGCTTCCCACCTATTGTTGACTTCATTTTGCTGACTTTCCTTGCTAAACTTCCTTTTGCAAGCTCCTTAAGTTAATTTTTGAAGCCCTCTTTGCTTTGATCAGGTCCTACCTTATGCCTAGTTATCATATCCTAATGCTTTTATGGAACACCTCATATCTGACTAAAAGTTTCCATGACCCATACAACCTAATTGATACGTCCCTGCTCATGACATCAGCAGTGGCAAACCAATCAGACTCATTTAAGCAAGGACCCAGCTTTCATTTTAAAATATATGAATCTCTTCTACTTCAGGGAATGATTCAGTTGTATAAATATATCACAGAAATGCCTATGTTTACCTCAGATAATCGGTGAGAGCCAATGAGAACCTGGCCACAAGTTTAAGAGTATCACCTCTGACTATTTCACAAATCTCCTTCTTCTTCCTGACAAAGGCTAAAGATGATTTCCTTCAGGCCTCCACACTTCCCCTTTCCTCCACTGGCATAGTTATGAAAGTAGCCTGGCCCAAGGGAAATCTGATTTTCTCCTTGTCTTTCTAGTGATTCAGAGCCTGATATATTCATTTTCCTATTTTGTGCTTAATTGCCTCATCAATAGATTAAAACATACCAAATAAAGACCTCTTGCATTTAGCTTCATGGACAAGTTTGCATTCTTTGATTCTTCTGTGCAAATCTTTTTTTTTAACCCTTGCACCCACCAAAAAAAAAAACTACTTATTGTTTCAATTTGCCTTTTTTGATTATAAACCTCTTGAAGCATCGATTGTGACACCTTTCATCTTGTATTCCAGAATCCAGCATAGTGCTTTGAACTGTGATTGCTTCATAAATGTTTACAGAATTAAACAATACTTGAAATAACTGATGAAAGTAGTAACATTGGCCATTAGAATTCTGCAATTGGAGTTTAGTTTGGTCATTTTTTTCTCAACTAATAGAGTTTTACTAACTTCTTTTTTTTAGGGTTTGGAATGAGATGGTGGTGGGTAAATATTCAGGATGACAGTTCACATCAGTTTAACATATTGCCGTACAACATTCATGTCTTTTGTCTTGCTTTGTTTTTAAACTCAAAGTGAATATTCCTGGCAGAGCAGGTTTTGGACTAGGTTCAATTGAATGAAAAGTAGACCCAGAACTAAAATAAATATGCCAAAAGAGGAAGTGGATTCATTTTCCCAGGTCCTTTAAAGTAAAAAAAACAAAACAAACAAAAAAAAACTAAGGCATCTTAACAGAAGATCCAAGGAATAAAATAAAATGATATATACATCTTTATTCATTTCTAAGTACAGGAAGAAAGCATTTTGGATAGGATCAACTTTAATTTTGTCATTTAAAAATAGAATACAACATTACATTATTACATTTTTGGCTAGTAAATACATGAAGAAGTCATTTAGCTAACTGACTTGAACTTCACTAGTTTGGTCATATACATATGCATATATACTTATATATACATATATATGTATATGCATATGTATGTATATATGTGTATGTGTATATGTATATATACATATACATACCCACAAGTACATATGTATACATATGCATGTGCACATATGTACATATGTCTCCGTGTGTATATATGTTCATGTGTATATGTGTATGTATACATATGTTTAGATATATATGTATATGTACATGTTTGCATATATACATATATCTTTATATCTTCTTATTCTACCTTGGTAACTGCTCAGTGTGATGCTAGAATGAGGTTTGAATCACCTTCTCTCTTCCCATAATGGAAAAAATATTAAAATTTAATTGATTATCCTGAAAGGTGAATCTTCCCAAAAGATTTTTTGTTGGATAAATCAAGCTAAAATGATATTTTATTTGATATACTATTTATCTAGAACAGTGGTGATGACAATAATTGGGGTAGGGTGGTGAGAGATCAGGGATAGGAAGATTATGGTCATTACTAGGCATAGGTTGTTATTTGTCCAGTCTTTTTGAGTGCTTACTTCATCTTGGTGAGGCGGGGATATTATGAAAAACTGACAGGACAAAGAGCATTGAGAAAATTAAATTTCAAATCCCAATAATCCTCAGAAACTACAGGGTATCCTAAGATGATCAGAATTATCTTAGGGAATCATTTTAAATAGCACATCTCTATGTAGGATGGTACGCTTTTTAATAAAGATAACTGCTTTGGGGGCCATTTACTTGTATTATCTTCTATGGTGGGAAGAGATGCTTCTAATATTGCTTTCAGTCTGTCATCTTTCTATGATTCTAGTTTCCTCCCAAAGTGCAATCTTTCAAAGATCACTGACTATATGTGTTCATTCAGTACCCTAGCATGTAGTTCATATAGACCCAGTAAATTAAACTCCTAAAGGTGGCTAGGTTCTGTATGCTTATCTCTCTGCCTACATTGGTATCATCTCCCCTTTTGCCATTTTTGTTCTGGCCTTTCCAGTCTAAGCATAATCTCCTTCTCAGGAAAAAACAAACAAAAGAAGAATTGAACTTCAAATTCTTCTCTCCATAGTCTATAATTATCATCACATCCACTCTAAGCAGAAAGCATATAATTCCATTTTTAAAAGGATATATTTTTAATAAGCAAAAATATGCCTTCCCTGCGTCATACGTCCCTCCTCAACTGAGAAGAAAGAAAAACAAAATTCCTGTTACAAACATGCATAGTAAAACAAAACAAATTTTTGCCTTGGCTAAGTCAAACAAAACATAACAAAACAGAAAAAAATTCTCATTTTTTACTGAATTCTTCACCTACCAAGAGGTGGATCACATGCTTCATCATGAATCCTCTGGAATTGTGGTTGGTCATTTTGCTAATAAGAATTCCTAAAACTTTTTAACTTGATTTTTATGTACATTATTGTTGTCATTGTATAACTTTTTTCTGGGTTCTGCTGTCTCCACTTTTCATCAATTCATATGAGACCTCTGGGGTTTCTCTGAGACCCTTTATCTATTATTAGCATTATAGCATTGTATCAACTTTATATTTAACAAAACTTGTTCATCCATTTCCCAACTGACACCCTCTGAGTTTCCAATTATTTTCAACCACAATAAATATGTTGCTATAAACATTTTTGTTTCTCCTCAGAGTTTACTTTTATTAGGTTTAATACCTCTCTTTGCTTGTGCACTCAGTGCAGCCTCTGAAGCTGAGATGCAACAAAGAATGGATTGATTTTCTGCTGCTTATGCTAATTTTGGCCTAACCATTAACACCAAGAAAACACGGGTACTCCATCAGCTAGCACCATAACCATCCTTACATGGAACAATCAGTTACAGTAAATGGGGAAGTTTTGAATGCTGTTGATAAGTTGACTTAACTTGGCAATGTATTTTCCAGGGATGTACATATTCATAATGAGGTTGATGCACACATTGCCAGAGCTAGGTTAGCATTTGGGAGGCTCCAAAGGTAAATGTTGGAGAGAAGAGATATTAGACTGACTACCAGATTTAAGGTCTACAGAGCCATTGTGTTGACTCTATTGTTGTAGGCCTCTGAAACCTGAACAGTCTACCAGTGCCATGCCAGGAAACTGAATCACTTCCATTTGAATTGTCTTAGAAAGATTCTGAAGATCATCTGGCGGGATAAAATACCACACACTGAGGTCCTTACTTAAGATAAACTGCCAAGCATTCAAATTCTGCTCAGAGAATCCAACTCTGCTGGGCTGGCCACATTGTTAAAATGCAAAATGTACACTTGCCAAAAAGACTGCTTTACGGAGATCTCACACAGAGCGAGTGTTCACATGGTAGTCAGAAGAAGCCATACGAGGACACTCTCAAGGTCTCTCTTAAGAACTTTGGAATTGATTGTGTGACATGGGAGACACTGCCACAGGACCACTAAGCATGATGTGCCCATATCAGAGAAGGTACTGTGCTCTATGAACAAAGCAGAATTGAAATACCTCAAAAGAAACACGAGATGCGCAAATTTAGAGAATCCAATACAAATGTTCCCATAGACTACCTGTGCCTGACCTGTGGTAGAGCATTCTGAGCTTGTATTGGTCTGATCAGCCACAGTCAGACACATTGAAACTTGACTCTAGCAGAGTGATGTCATTTTGGTCTTCTTTGAGAACGTAGGACAACAACCAACCAACTA
Organism: Trichosurus vulpecula; assembly: GCF_011100635.1. Classification (NCBI taxonomy): domain Eukaryota; kingdom Metazoa; phylum Chordata; class Mammalia; order Diprotodontia; family Phalangeridae; genus Trichosurus; species Trichosurus vulpecula. Next base: position 220,877,382 of record NC_050573.1, on the reverse strand, counting down.
GACTTAGCTACTCAGGGAGCTGGAAAGTTCTGCTTGTTCAGTGTCAGAATTGCTAGCTTTAGTATGGGATTCCAGCTCTGATTATTCCATTGCAGCCTTCACACTAAGCTGGAAACTTGAAATGAGACCCTGATCAATTCTGAGGATCCAACCTACATAAATGATTTTTGAATTTGAACTTGATCCTTACTGTGTACAAAACATAGGCCTTTGACTATTTTTCACCCTTAATGCTATTTCTTAACTCCGATCCCCTTCTCAGTCAGCCTTATATTTATGACCCTGAAGTGGGGAGTGAGCAGTAGAGACTCCAGTGTTCACCAGTATATGTACCCTGCATAACTTTG
>NC_050573.1:219567035-219652035 GCF_011100635.1 Trichosurus vulpecula | reverse complement strand
AACCTCTTTATCTTCACCAAATCAGTTTTCTTTTTCAAAGGAAGAAAACAAATGTTGCATTTGTGGTGAATTAATCATAATGGAAGCAAAGGCAAAGTGATAGATCATAATTAGATTTTAGTGAAGAACATTTTAAAGTGAGGTTTTTTAGGTATTAGAATTAGTTCCCAAGGGAAGCTATGGGAATCCTTACTTAAGATGATATTAAGATTAATCTTATTTTGGATAGTTTAGGTGAGGTCAGGCTGGTGATAGAAGAAATAAACTTTCTGTAGATTGTCTCATAAAATTATTCCCAAAGCATCATCAATGTGGTATAGTAGTAGAAGTACTGTAATTAGAATAAGACAACTTGAAATTGAGTTTAGCTCTACTATTTACCACCTGAACAATTTTAAGTAAATTATTTAACCTCTTTAGGCCTCAGTTTCCTCAACTATAAAATAAATGTCTTCCAGCTCTACATCATTTCAAAACTGTTTCCAAATCCCACTGATTCATGACTTACATATATGACGCAAATGAAATTTTCGTAATGAAGGAGAGTTCCCTGTCATGAATTTTTCCTCTGCAGTTTAAAACTTTATTCTTAATTTTAATCAGTCTCTTCAAGATATGTAATTATAGAGGTAGATTTTATTAAATCAGTATCATTTAATGCATGTGGTTTCACTTTCTAGGCACTCAATTACACTGTAAAATAAATTATGCAGTGATAAATAAGTGAAAATGAACTTTGAAGAATTTTCAGTTAATGCCTATGAATTCAATTGCTTTTTTCTCCATTATGAGTCTTTTACAGGAAAAGAGATGTAGTTTATCTTTTTGACAGGAAAGGTTATGCTAGCCATCTGAAGGGCACCCAGGATTTGTGCCAGGCATGACTATATTTAACATATGTTTAAAAGAAAAGGAAAAAAAAACAGAAAAAGATAAAAACTCTCAGCAAGAAACAGTGGCAAGTGATATGCCCATCAACTCAGGGTCTGCCTTTCTACTGTATGTCGGGATTGTTTCTGTGGCAAGTGAGAGTGATTCTTCAGAATTTTCAAAGCAGTCAAGGTATTTTGTTACTTTATTCTGTACCTTTCAGAGGTTTGTGCTTTCTTTTGTTCTTTAGGGTTTCCAGAACTAAAAAAAAACATATTTGTGATACAAATGTATTGGGGAACAAAGTATATGGATTTATAAAATAAGTTAAAAATTGAAACATTTCTGAATGATGAACTATGAATAGTAACCCTGGTTATCACATGCCAATCATGTGGTAAATATAATTTATTAGTAATGCTCAGTATCATTTAGTCTCTTAATGATATAGAGGTCAGCAAAAGGTCATGGCCTCTTGCAGGCAGATCTTATGCAATTAGAGCATTCCAGTGTCACCTCAGGATTTAATGCTGAGCCCAGGCTACTTCAGGCACCACAAAGTGTACTTCCTTCAGAAAATATAATACCAAGAACAGTCTTCTCACTCATTTATATTGGATGTGAAGGTAAAGGAAAGGAGAGAACACAAATCCACTTAATTACACTTGGAGACAAACATACCAACCATCCATATAAAACAGGGTTGTGAGCTATACTTACATATTGAATTTTCACATTTGTGCATTCACGTGTCATTGTAATCAAACATGCAACAAAGATTAAAGTCCTTGAATGTATGCTATAAGAACCTCATAGCTACATAAAATGATAAAATAGACCAATTTCACTTACTGATTGACGCATTATTTAACAGCCATTATTAGTAGATGACACTGAGAAATTAGAGAAATCTCAAACTAATTCACACTCAGTCTGGATATGGGAGCAAAAGCCTTAATATATATGAGAAGACAGTCACCTAGAGCAATTAGACTATGCTGGCAATTTTCAAATGAAAAACCTAGGGAAAGCTGAGTGGGAAGAGTGATCTGAAAAGTCTGACTTCGTATAGATTTATGTCCAGGAGGGAAAGAAGAAAATTAGAGCAACTTTTAGATAAGCACGTCCATCTCATGTTTTTGGATGTTTCTATTCAGAAAAATAAAACAGCATCATCAAAAATGTGACCACATAATTTGCCAAGATATGTCCTCCTAATATACCTAGATGTACCACAGCCTACTCAAGTGTTTGCCATTTAGACTGATCATTAAGAATAACAGCTAGTATGTATAGAGTGCTTTTAATTTAAAACATGACACAAAGGGGGGAGCGGAACCAAGATGGCGGCTGGAAAGCAGGGACCAGCTTGAGCTCCCTGCCGAGTCCCCCCAAAAACCTATAGAAAATGGCTCTGAACCAATTCTAGAGCGGCGGAACCCACAGAACAGCAGAGGGAAGCAGGGCTCCAGCCCAGGACAGCCTGGATGGTCTCTGGGTGAGGTCTATCCCACACGGAGCTGGGAGCTGGGAGCTGGGAATGGAGTGGAGCAGAGCCCAGCCTGAGCAGCGTGGACCAAAGAAACCAGGAGCCGGGCGGAGTGGACCCTGGTGCCCTGTGTCGGTGAGCTGGGGCAGTTGCCAGTCTTCTCAACCCACAAACACCAAAGACCGTGGAGAAGGTTAGTGGGAAAAGCTGCGGGAGTGGAAGGAGTTCGCGGTTCGGCCTTCAGCCCCGGGGGCAGCGGAGGTGGGGCAGCTACAGTTGCTGCTGCTTCTGGCCCCAGGCCCACCTGGTGGGAGGAATTAAGTGGCAGATCAGAGCAGGAGTGCAACAGCCTGCTGATGATCTAAGCCCAGTCTGGACTGGGGGTTCTTGGGGAAGGAGTAGTGTGGGTCTGACAGAGCTGGCACCTCCCCGCCAAACGTGGAACATAGAACTCGTTAGTCTACAAGCAGTCATACCCCACTGAAAAACTATGGCCAGGCAGCGAAAGCACACCCAGATTCAGTCTCAGACTTTGGATTCTTTCTTTGGTGACAAAGAAGACCAAAACATATAGCCTAAAGAAGACAACAAATTCATACAGCCTACAACAAAAGCCTCCAAGAAAAACATGAACTGGTCCCAGGCCATGGAAGAGCTCAAAAAGGAGTTGGAAAAGCAAGTTAGAGAAGTAGAGGAAAAATTATGAGAAGGATGCGAGAAAACCACGAAAAACAAGTCAATGACTTGCTAAAGGAGACCCAAAAAAATACTGAAAAATACACTGAAGGAAACAAGATCTTAAAAAATAGACTAACTCAAATGGCAAAAGAGCTCCAAAAAGCCAATGAGGAGAAGAATGCCTTGAAAGGCAGAATTAGCCAAATGGAAAAGGAGGTCCAAAAGACCACTGAAGAAAATACGACTTAAAAAATTAGATTGGAGAAAGTGGAAGCTAGTGACTTTATGAGAAATCAAGATATTATAAAACAGAACCAAAGGACTGAAAAAATGGAAGACAATGTGAAATATCTCCTTGGAAAAACCACTGACCTGGAAAATAGATCCAGGAGAGATAATTTAAAAATTATTGGACTACCTGAAAGGCATGATCAAAAAAAGAGCCTAGATATCATCTTTCAAGAAATTATCAAGGAGAACTGCCCTGATATTCTAGAGCCACAGGACAAAATAGAAATTGAAAGAATCCATCGATCGCCTCCTCAAATAGATCCCAAAAAGAAATCTCCAAGGAATATTGTTGCCAAATTCCAGAGCTCCCAGATCAAGGAGAAAATACTGCAAGCAGCCAGAAAGAAACAATTTGAGTATTGTGGAAACCCAATCAGAATAACCCGAGATCTGGCAGCTTCTACATTAAGAGATCGAAGGGCTTGGAATATGATATTCTGGAGGTCAATGGAGCTAGGATTAAAACCTAGAATCACCTACCCAGCAAAACTGAGTATCATGCTGCAAGGCAAAATATGGATTTTCAATAAAATAGAGGACTTTCAAGCTTTCTCAGTGAAAAGACCGGAACTGAATAGAAAATTTGACTTTCAAACACAAGAATCAAGAGAAGCATGAAAAGGTAATCAAGAAACAGAAATTGCAAGGGACTTACTAAAGTTGAACTGTTTTGTTTACATTCCTTCATGGAAAGATGATGTATATGATACATGAGATGTCAGTATTAGGGTAGCTGAAGGGAATATGCATATATATATATGTATATGTATATGTATATGCATTTGTATATGTTTATATAGGTGAATGTGTATGTATGTGTATATCTATGTGTGTATGTATATATACACATATATACATATACATACATACACACATACATACATACATACATACATATGTATATATGTGTGTGTGTGTGTGTGTGTGTGTGTGTGTGTGTGTGTATATATATATATATATATATATATATATATATATATATACATATATATATATATATATATAAAAGAGAGAGCAGACAGGGTGAGTTGAAGATGAAGGGAAGATATCCAAAAGAAATAAAATCAAATTAAGGGATGAGAGAGCAACATACTGAGAGAGAGAGATAGGGAGAGATAGAATGAGGTGGATTATCTCACATAGAGGTTGCAAGAGGAAGCAGTTCTGTGGGAGGAGGGGAGAGGGCAGGTGAGGGGGGAATGAGTGAACCTTGCTCTCATCAGATTTGGCCTGAGGAGGGAATACCATACATACTCAATTGGGTATCTTACTCCACAGGAAAGAAGAGGGAGGAAGATAAAAAATAAAATAAAAGGGGGGGGATGATGGAGGGGAGGGCAGATGCGGGCGGAGGTAATCAAAAACAAACACTTTGGAAAGGGGACAGGGTCAAGGGAGAAAATTCAATAAAGCGGGATGGGTTGGGAAGGAGCAAAATATAGTTAGTCTTTCACAACATGAATATTGTGGAAGGGTTATACATAATGATACACATGTGGCCTAGGTTGAATTGCTTGACTTCTTAGGGAGGGGTGGGGTGGGAAGGGAAGAGGGGAGATAATTTGGACCTCAAAGTTTTAAAAACAGATGTTCAAAAACAAAAAAAAAAAGTTTTTGCATGCAACTAGAAAATAAGGTACACATGCAATGGGGTGTAGAAATTTATCTTGCCCTACAAGAAAGGAAGGGAAAAGGGGATGAGAGGGGAGCGCTGACTGGGGAACAGGGCAACCACAATATATGCCATCTTGGAGTGGGGGGGAGGGTAGAAATGGAGAGAAAAATTGTAATTCAAACTATTGCTGAAAACTAAATATGTTAAATAAATATGTTAAATAAATAAATTTAAAAGAAAAGAAAGCCTGGAACACCTGGAATAGTAGAAATACAGGAAAGCAAAGTAAATAACTCAAATGCAGAAAGTATAATCTGCCATATTTATTAGTACAATTCATAAGTACTGTTGTAGATAGAGAAGATAGTAATGTTTTAGCTGCAGATAGCATGAAATCTGAAAATTTAAACATCTTGAAAGTGTACATGCACAATATGTTGGCAAAAATAAAAATTTTTCCAGAGAAAATGAAAACAAAAACAAAAACAAAAAAAACATGATTAAAACACTTAAAATACATTACCTCATTTGTTCTAAACAACAGCCTGTGAGATAGGTGTTATCATTATCTTATTATCCTCATTTTAGAGATGAGACTGAGAGAGGTTGACTGACTTGTTCAGTTAAGGTAGAATTTGATCATCGGTCTTAGTGATTAAAGGTCCAGTGTCCTGTTTATTACAGCATCTAACTCCCTAGGTCATGTGATCTTAAATGGTTCAATCAGACCAGTTACAATGCTTATATGTTTATAGAAATGACTTTATTCACAGCGATTTCCTATGAGTCTAAACATGAATGATTTATCTCTCCTAACATCTCCCTATCCAACTGCTATTTTTTGCACTTGTTTATCTAGAAATATGGGAAGTAGATGAAAGATTTTTTGTTGAACATTTAGAAATTTATTTATTTAGGCAATAGAAACACATGTAAAGGTGAGCTGAGACCAACTCATAACACTTCATAAAAGTCAATTGGAAACATTTTAATGTCTACAATTATAACTCAGAAATCAGCAAAATGCTAAAAATCAGTGCTTAATTTATTTTGGTGATTGTTGGGACTTTCTTAGAGTAAGGAAAAATATTAATGAAGATTAAACTTAGAAGTAGTTATGGGCAGTATGCATATGTGTACATATATGTGTATACACATAGATGTGTATATGTGTGGGTATATTTGGAGAGCCAGTTATTTAGCATTGAAAAGCATACTACTGACAGTAGAAAAGGCCATTTTAAATTCAACTATTTCTAGACCATTTATTGGTTGACAACTAACATTTTCAGCAAATCTTCAATGCAGGAAGGCAGTTTGATAGTTCAGTGGTAGAGTGCTGGGCCTAGAATCAGGAAGACATTAGTTCAAATGTGGCCTCAGATACTAACTAGCTGTGTGACCCTTGGCAAGTCACTTTAACTCTGCTTGCCTTAATCCACTGGAGAAGGAAATGTCAAACCACTCCAGTATCTTTGCCAATAAAACCTATGGACAGAATGGTCCATGGGTTCATGAAGAGGCAGACACAATTGAATGACTGAATAACAAACGTATTATGCTTTGACCATGGTTCAATGAAGATAGTAATGACGATGGTTTCTGCCACTCAAAGAACATACATGGAAACAGGAAATATTGTGAATCAGGAAAGCCTCTACTTGTTGTACCTCTTGTGAGCAGGGCCCAAACTTTAGAGGAATGGATTTAACTCTTTCCTTGGCATCAATTCTTTTAGACAACATCCGTCTCCTTTCTCATCATGTTTCACATCTTTTCTCTAATGGGCAATTAATTCAGTACTTTATAATTACTTAAGCACTTACTTCTGACTTAGAGAAAAGGCCATTTTTTAATTTATTATGTATAACCATCTATCATGTTTCACTGAATTCCCATAGTCTTCATAAACTCTAAGTAATTTGTAAGTATAATTTTTAAATTTGTATTAATATTAATCCAATCATACCACAGTAGGATTGTAATTTTCCAAGCGACTAATTTACTGTGTCAAAGGAAACAAGCACACACACACACACACACACACACACACACACACACACACACACACAAATATATATCAGTGGTAATGGAGGTAGATTTCGAAAATAAAAAGTAAATGTGATTATCTTCTACAATGCTCTCATTTTCAGATGAGGAAAATGAGTCCCTGAAACATGATGTCAAGGTGAGTAAACAAGCATTTATTAAGGAGCTACTATGTCTCAGACACCCTACTAAGTAATAAGGATTCAAAGAAAGTCAGTAACAACAACAAAATAAGAAATAACCTTGCTCTCAAGGAGCTCACAGTCTAATAGGGGAGACATGACATAATGGACCCTATGCAAATTACTGTGTGCAAATATGATCCATACAAGATAAATGTGATATAATCTCAAAGGGAATTCCTCAATATTAAGAAGGACTGGGAAAGACTTCTTGAGGAAATAGCTAAATTGAGGAACTTACCAGAGATCATAGAGCTATTTAAGAATAGAGTATAGCACCAGATGCAGTAGTCCCTATCTATTGTCCTTTCCTTTACACTACTCTTTTCCTTTAAATAACAGGAGGAAATAAAAAGACTGGAGCAGGTACTTTTTATGTAGTTATTGCTTGGGTTTTTAATCTGTCTTTCTGTTATTGTGCTATTGAGGAGGTTAAAGAAAAATGATGATAGTAGGGAACTATGTGTTTCTAGGGGTGCTCGATACCCCAAAATGCTGACAAGCCTGGTCCTGTTGAAAGAAGTTGACTCAAACCTTCTCAGCCAAGGAAAAAGACAAAGTTTATTAGGGATTCGTCATAATGGGTTGTCTTAAGAAATCCACCCTTTGTGATGCTTGTTTTCACAAGCGAGCCAGATTCAATCTGAGCTAGATTGAATCTCAGCTAGTTTGAATCTGAGAGCCTTCACGGAGGCAAGATGAAACCTATATACACAAAGATTGTAGGAGAGATGTAGGGTGATCCTGTGGTGATGGGAGAAGGGGTTTAGGGAGGGGTTTTGGGAGGAGTCTAAGGAGGAGCTTGATGGGACTGGGATGAGGTCAGACTCCAGGAACCAAAAGAACTGGATTAAGGGTAGGAAGAAGCTGAAGGCTTGGATATTGATAGTATCAAGGGTGGGAAGTAGCTGGACAATAAATAAAGGGCAAGGCTAGGTAGAAATTTGGGCCTAGTGAAAATGAAAGACTTATTGCCCTAGGGGAAGGCCAGATCTAATGGGAAGATTCAAGGAGAGTTCAAGGGGATTCCCAGAGACTATACCCTCATCAGGTTCAAGGGGGTTCCTGGAGACTATACCTTCATCATTCCCCCCTCAAACAAATAGGACTCAAATTATTTTGGGGTCCAAGGGGGTTCCCACAGTCTAAATCCCATCACTATCTTGCAACAAAAAGAATAAATGCACGAATAACAAGAAGATTTTACTTTTAGAAAATGCATTGAACAATCAAATGTTCTACTAACAAAATATTTGGCATTTGCTTTCTTCCAGTGCTAGATCTAATATTTGTGCAAATCAAGACATTACCCTTGTGATGTCATGGCTTCTCTTTGAGAATGAAGGACGAACAACAATAAGGGTTCTGCATAAAGTCTCTACACAGAGAGAAGGACTTCCAGAGAAGGTGTTATGAATTAAACCTTGTCACACATATTTCTTATACTTGTGGTTGACTATTATAACAATTTAAATCTAAAGTTACTCCTCCCATGAATGCTGTATGTATTTGTGGAAAAGAATGAACCAGGTTTTTAGGAGACTGTTTTTGTATTAATGGCCTTTACCATGTTATCTGAAAGCAGTACTAATAACTACCCTCTGGAGAGCCAACATGCTAATTTGAGTGGAAATTTGGGAAAGCTGCTATTTCTTTTTCTTTCTTTTTTCTTTTCTTTTCTTCTTCATTCCTTTTTTTTTTCTTTCTCTCTTTCTTGTTCTTCTTCTATTTATTTTTTTTTCCAAAAATCTGGGGCAGGGGGCGGAGCCAAGATGGCGGCTGGTAAGCACGGACTAGAGTGAGCTCCGTACCCGAGTCCCTCCAAAAACCTATAAAAATGGCTCTGAACCAATTCTAGAATGGCAGAACCCACAGAACAGCAGAGGAAAGCAGGGCTCCAGCCCAGGACAGCCTGGATGGTCTCTGGGTGAGGTCTATTCCACACGGAGCTGGAAGCTGGGAACGGAGTGGAGCAGAGCCCAGCCTGAGCAGTGTGGACGATCCAGACCAGAAGCCGGGCGGAGGGGGCCCTAGCGCCCTGAATATGTGAGCTGCGGCAGTTACCAGACCCCTCGACCCACAAACACCAAAGACTGCGGAGAAGGTTAGTGGGAAAAGCTGCGGGAGTGGAAGGAGTTCGCGGTTCGGCTTCCAGCCCTGGGGGCAGCGGAGGTGGGGCAGCTACTTTGTTGTTACTTCCGGCTCCAGGCTCACCTGGTGGGAGGAATTAAGTGGTGGATCAGAGCAGGAGTGCAACAGCCTGCTGAAGATCTAAGCCCCAGTCTGGATCCTTGGGGAAGGAGGAGTGCGGCTCTGACAGAGCTGGCACCTCCCCCCCAAATGTAGAACATAGAACTCGTTAGTCTACAAGCAGTCATACCCCACTGAAAAATTCAAGGGTCAAGTTAGTTAGTTGGGAATATGGCCAGGCAGCGAAAACGCGCCCAGATTCAGTCTCAGACTTTGGATTCTTTCTTTGGTGACAAAGAAGACCAAAGCATACAGCCTAAAGAAGACAACAAAGTCATAGAGCCTACAACCAAAGCCTCCAAGAAAAACATGAACTGGCCCCAGGCCATAGAAGAACTCAAAAAGGATTTGAAAAAGCAAGTTAGAGAAGTAGAGGAAAAATTGGGAAGAGAAATGAGAAGGATGCAAGAAAACCATGAAAAACAAGTCAATGACTTGCTAAAGGAGACCCCCAAAAATACTGAAAAATACACTGAAGAAAACAACACCTTAAAAAACAGACTAACTCAAATGGCAAAAGAGCTCCAAAAAGCCAATGAGGAGAAGAATGCCTTGAAAGGCAGAATTAGCCAAATGGAAAAGGAGGTCCAAAAGACCACTGAAGAAAATACTACTTTAAAAATTAGATTGGAGCAAGTGGAAGCTAGTGACTTTATGAGAAATCAGGATATTATAAAACAGAACCAGAGGAATGAAAAAATGGAAGACAATGTGAAATATCTCATTGGAAAAACCACTGACCTGGAAAATAGATCCAGGAGAGATAATTTAAAAATTATTGGACTACCTGAAAGTCATGATCAAAAAAAGAGCCTAGATACCATCTTTCAGGAAATTATCAAGGAGAACTGCCCTGATATTCTAGAGCCACAGGGCAAAATAGAAATTGAAAGAATCCATCGATCGCTTCCTCAAATAGATCACAAAAAGAAATCTCCTAGGAATATTGTTGCCAAATTCCAGAGCTCCCAGATCAAGGAGAAAATACTGCAAGCAGCCAGAAAGAAACAATTTGAGTATTGTGGAAACCCAATCAGAATAACCCAAGATCTGTCAGCTTCTACATTAAGAGATCGAAGGGCTTGGAATGCGATATTCTGGAGGTCAGTGGAGCTAGGATTAAAACCTAGAATCATCTACCCAGCAAAACTGAGTATCATGTTCCAAGGCAAAATATGGATTTTCAATAAAATAGAGGACTTTCAAGCTTTCTCAGTGAAAAGACCAGAACTGAATAGAAAATTTGACTTTCAAACACAAGAATCAAGAGAAGCATGAAAAGGTAATCAAGAAACGGAAATTGCAAGGGACTTACTAAAGTTGAACTGTTTTGTTTACATTCCTACATGGAAAGATGATGAGTATGATTCATGAGACCTCAGTATTAGGGTAGTTGAAGGGAATATGCATATAAATATATATATATATATGTATGTATATATATATATGTATATGTATATATATAAGTGAATGTGTATGTATGTATATATCTATGTGTATATGTATGTATGTGTATGTGTGTGTATATATATGTGTATTTATATATATATGTGTGTTTATATATATATATATATATATATGTAAAAGAGAGAGAGCAGACACAGGGTGAGTTGAAGATGAAGGGAAGATATCTAAAAGAAATAAAATGAAATTAAGGGATGAGAGAGTAACATACTGAGAGAGGGAGATAGGGAGAGATAGAATGGGGTGGATTATCTCGCATAAAGGTGGCAAGAGGAAGGAGTTCTGTGGGAGGAGGGGAGAGGGCAGGTGAGGGGGGAATGAGTGAACCTTGCTCTCATCAGATTTGGCCTGAGGGGGAATACCATACATACTCAGTTGGGTATCTTACCCCACAGGAAAGAAGAGGGAGGAAGATTAAAAAAAAAAAATAAAAGGCGGGGGGATGATGGAGTGGAGGGCAGATGGGGGTGGAGGTAATCAAAACAAACACTTTGGAAAGGGGACAGGGTCAAGGGAGAAAATTCAATAAAGCGGGATGGGTTGGGAAGGAGCAAAATGTAGTTAGCCTTTCACAACATGAGTATTGTGGAAGGGTTATACATAATAATACATGTGTGGCCTAGGTTGAATTGCTCAACTTCTTAGGGAGGGTGGGTGGGAAGGGAAGAGGGAAGAGAATTTGGAACTCAAAGTTTTAAAATCAGATGTTCAAAAACAAAAATCTGGGGCAATTTACTTTTTGTCCTTCACAGCTTTCATTTCTGATTTCTTGAAATACAGCACTGAAAAGACATGTTCTTTTTTTTTTTTTTTTGAAGCTCATTTCATTTTAAATGGAGCTACTTGACTATGCATTTGAATCCAAATCTCACTGCCTTTTGCTGAATGGCCAATAATAGCACCAACCCAAGCCTCTGTGGCTCAAGGTTTAGGTTATCATGGCTTAGAATGAGTGTAAATTGCAATGTTTTCTGTTCAGACCAGAAACTCTGAGGCTCTTCTCCTCCAAGACTGATATCTTTGTGATGGTAAATTCAGCCATCTTTTGTCTCAACACTTACCTAGCTCTTAGTCATTGAATGGGCAGGGCTTAAGTAAAATTGAGACCTGGTAAAGACTTTAATTCAGAAAGGCCAAGGCCATCCACTGAATCCTGAGCCATTGCCAGTCCTTTTGACCTTTGCCTTGTCACTGGACTTCAATGACTCTGGAGGAAAGAGTGAACCTGATGACTTTGTACATCTTTGCCTCACTGTTATGGTAATTAGGGTGGGACCTTTTTTTTTTTTTTCTATTTACTGTTTTCTCCTTCGGAATGCTGAGGTAATCAAATACCTTTGATGAGTTTTGCCATTCAAATGTAATGGTAAGCAAAGTGGACATTTTGTTGTCTGTGTTTTTGAGTGTTTCTCAGTACTAAGGAATCTGTGGTTGAATTGGGAGTTTTTGATGACCTCCTTAAGGCTAGTTCACATGAGCTTGAGTCACATGGTTGTGACGGCCCATGAACCTGAGCAAGAATGCCTAAGTTATATGGGTTTGAGTTGAATGATTGTGAAGCACTTTGACCCTGAAAAAGTGTATATAAACTCAGAGGTTAGCATTTTGCCTTTGTGGGCACATTCATTGAAAGAGTGTTGGTGACAGTACTCTAGGTAGCCATTGAAGCACCTCTTCCCACCCCTTTTGACCAGATGTTGGTGCTTCTTTCTGGCAACTATGCATATATTGTGATTTGGTCAGACAGATAAAAGCCGGTCTGTTAATCTGTTTGTAATTTCTGTATTTGCTCTGAAGTTTAGGCTGCTGGCCTTCCCCCTTGAACTAAGTGAATGGTATATGTATGCTCAATTAAAGTAAGATTGTTAACCCCTTAAAATTGCTTTCCTTAGAAAAGCAGATCAAATAACCTGTGCTAGCAGGCCTCCTGTGTGCTCTTGTTGGTCTTGTTGGTCTTTCCTCTCCACAGCAGCTGCCAGCAATGTTGTTACACTCAGTTATATCTGATTCTTGCGCAAGTCAAGACATAACACTTATGATATCATTGGTACTCTTTGAAAATGAAGGACAAACAACAACAACAGCAACAATGTTAGCCAATGAAAAGTTCTGTTTTATCTGCTTTCTTTTTTTTGAGGGGTGAGGGGAGAAGGAGGCCTACCTTCTTCCCAGCACAGCACACTTAAATAAAATTCAGAGTAGAAGCAACGGACCCACTTCCGTATCAGGGACCTCAAATTATGCTGTCCCCAGTATACACTTGAATTGATTCACAAACCTTCTTTTATCTCTGTCAAGAGTATTGAAATCAATAATACTATTGAAAATAAACCCAATCTTTATGGTAACTGATAATATAAGATGTCTACATTACTATATAAAACACTATTTTTTGTAAAAATCTAAACTGTCCCATACAAATAATATCAACAATAAAATGTTGTGTGTTTTTAATTTACAAAGGTCAAATAAAATTGATTAGGTTGTATAGGCTACTTGAGAGGTAAAGAGAAAAGAAAGATTAAAAATGATATTGGATAAGTTTTGGCTAAATTTTAGATAATATATGGTTTTAAAACTATTTAAATGTAACTACCAAGAATACATGTACGCACACACACACACAAACACACACACACACACACACACGCAGACACATGCACACCTGTATCCTTGCAATATAACCTCGTAAAAAAAATTCTACAAAGTAGAAATAAGAATATCAAATTATCAAAATTTGGTAAGATAGTAAGAAAATCTTTGTGGAAGATATAACATTGTGAAATAAACTATGTGCCCACCTACTTGAATGATACATAGGCATGATCTGGATTTTATATATATAATTTAGTAGAAAAATATTTTTCTAGCCTTTACTGTATATTAAATGTAGGTATAAATGGAAGATCATTGACAAGTAGCTTATCATTGGAAAATTCCCTTTTTCTAGTAATACTATAATTCTTATCCCAAGGGTGGCAATAACGAAGCCGAGGGTACTGATTTAAATCTCATAAAACAATGACTTCATTCCTATGATTATAAACCAATAAGTCATCTCAAAGATATTTACAATTCTTTCAAATAGTTACTATGGGAAGCAAATGAGAATGTGTAGATTAATTAGCACAGATTTATTTTCAGTAGTCATTCTGTCAATAAACATTTATTAAGTAACAACCACTGTGCTAAATGTTGATGATATAAAGTTAGGTAAAAATCAGTCTAATGGGGAGAAAATATGTAAACAGCTATGCACATGTAGGGATGTGTATGAAGATGGTTGGATTTTTGTTTTTGTTAATCTTTTTTGGCTGTGTAGGTTATGTGTGTCCACATGAGGCTGTCTAGACGTGGGTCACAGTGAAGCAAGAACAGATATTTTAAAAATTTCCCTCTCCTCTCTCCCTCTCCTCCCCAGCCTTTTCCAAAGGAAATGCTGATTCCTATCAAGAAGGGAAGTAGTAGTTTAATACCAAAGGTGGGGTACTCTGCTCTTTTTGAGAGAGAGAGAGAGAGTATCAGATTTGAATTATACTGATCTGCTCTCTTAGATATTGTTTGTCCAGGGTAAGTATTTTTTTTTTAGGTTCTAGCTTTACTGCTGATTGCTATCCCTTAATGAGAAAGGAAAACTCCAAGCCATATATCAAAGACTTGACTCTCTTCCGACCAGAGGCCAGTTCCACAATGAATAGATACCTCAACAGTAAATAAACCCATTTATCTGAATAGATAGCAAAGAAAAATTGGAGACAGAAAAAAGAACATGACAATATAGAGTGAATGAGCTGTCCAACTGGGAGCAAGATAACTCAGCTCAACCAAAAAAGAAAATCTAAGATCTCACCCAATGGGAAATTCCCCAAAGTCTCTGATGAGGCAAAGTATATATGGCAATATTACAAAGATCACTGGCTCCTCCACTTTTTGGCTTCTTCCCAGTCTTTCTTTCCCTTTAGGGATTTGAGGAGAGATTGGAACTGTATGTTTTCTCCTTTGAAGTTAAAAACCAGACAAGAATTTCTCTTCTTTCAAGTACTCACCAACTCTACCCCTCACAGAAGCAGAGGAATGAGTAATTAATCCCCACCAATGAGGAAAGTTTTATGCAAGTGGTCCTTTGGGCCAAAAGTTATATACAAAGAAGCTATATATGATATAAATTGGAAATAATAAACTGACAGAAGGCACTAGAATTAAGGAGGATTGGTAAGGGCTTTCTGTAGAAGGTGGGATTTTATGTAGCAATGAGGGAAGCCATTGGAATCCAGGAAAGCAAGGAGGCAGAAATGAAGAGGAAAAGGATTCAAGGCACAGCCATTACTAGTGAAAGTTGGGAAATGAAAGGTCTTGTCTGAGGAAAAAGTAAGGGGCCCAGTATCACTGGATCACAATGTACATTTAAAGTGTAAACTATAAGAAGATTAGAAAGGATGCAGATATGTTATCAAAGGGCTTTGAATGCCAAACAAAGGGGTTATATTTGATTCTGAAGGTGGAAGAGAGCTGCTAGAATTTATATAGTGGGCAAGTATGGTGTTCAGAGTGATGGGCCTAAGGTTAGAAACCTGAGTTAAAAATCCCACTCCATCTATTTACTAATTGTATTATATTTGGGCAAGTAACTAACCCTTCATTTGCCTCAGTTTCCTCATGTATAAAAAGGGGATAATAATAGCACCCACATCTTAGGGTTGCTGTGAGGATTGAATGAGATAATATTTGTAAAGTGCACAGTGCCTGGCTCATATGTGAAATCTGAAGTAATTGAGGAAACAAAGGTTCAAGCTTCTGAGCATATCAGTTTATTAAACAATGCACACCAATTGCAAAACAAATCAGGACCAGTCCTCCTCTGCTTGACAACTGACCACCTGACCCCAAATACAGGGGGAGACAGTTTTTCATGCATTAAAAGAAAACAATTGTCATGATATAAACCAGGACAGAAGATTAGTTCATCTAATTTCTATTTGTAAAAAAAAAAAAAATTAGGAGCTTTCCAAGTTGGGAGGGGGAGAGTGAACAGTGCAATTCCCTGAAATCAGAAAAAGAAGTGGGGCACTTCCACCCCCAAATGTTTGTATTCAATCAAAGGAACAAGGAAACAGTAACTGATTGACCAGTATGGGGCCAGTTTTCAGATAAGACATATGGGTTGCTTGTGATATATAATTGTGAAAAAAAACTCCTTGTATTAATGTTCAGATATGATTGGGTTTCTGGTCAACATAATTCAGGTCCTTAGTTAAAGGTCTTTAAGCAACAGGAAATGGTGGTCCAGTATCCCAACTTAACCCAATTTTTTTTCTTTTTATGACAGAAGACAATACATAAAAGGGAGCTCAGCCAAGGAGGATTTAAATAAATGAACAGGCCACATCACCAGGAAGTAGCATAGAGCCCTGGTTCAGGGCAAGAAAAGCAAATTATCACCTATCAGAGTCTGGCAGAGTTTACAATTTTGTTGTATATGTGAAAGAGCTGGAGTTGGGAGGTGGGAGTGGAGATGTGTATGGGAGTGCAGATAGTATAAAGTGGGGGTGGCTAGAGGTCTGGTTCTATTCAAGACAGGACAGAAGCTCTCTTATCTTATGACCAATGATTGGGAGATGGGAGTGGAGCTGAGAGTAGTGAGAGAAGAGCAGGAAGAAAGGTGTGGAGATGACCATGAAGAGAAGGATTTCCCTATACTGAAGCATTCAAAAATAAGCTATCTGAATGGAGCCTCAACTTTTTCAAATGCTGGGGAATTTGAACATGTGAGCATGTTTGGGGGACACATTCTGAGGACACAAACATGAGAATATTATGCTGAAGGTAAGTTTTCAATGAGGAGATCAGTCAAAGGTGGAAAAATACAGATATAACCTGAGGACTGATAAAAATCTACAAACACAAGCCACATTCCAAAGTGCTTTTCCAAGTAAGGTCACATGTAGAGATTGCAGGAATGTAAGCAGCAGGAGATTGACAAGGAGCCTCATCAGTTAACACCAAGAATTGGATACTTTTATAACTGGGGAATGGGTTTTAGCAACTGAAATTGCCAACTCACACCAGAAAGATCTGAAATTGTAGGCAGAAAATGTAGCCCCTGGGGGTCCAGCCAGATCAAAGAATTTGTTTTCATAGTGAAGCTTTGTTCTAGCCCACCCAGAGGGTGTCCAAACCCCCCCAGAGGGTTTGAAATTTCATTGTAAAACAAGTGAATTTTCACCAGGAAAGAAATATGTAAACACTTTTTTTTGGCTGAAACATATGTATATTTATCAAAATAATACTAAAAAATGTTCTACATGTGTCCCAGGTAGCCAATCTTCTGAACTCCTGTTCCCAGTTTTCACTTTTAGCTGTCCCTAGTTCAGAAAAACAGAGAAAGAGAGAGAGAAGAAAGAAAAAAAGAGAGAAAAAGAGAAGAGAGAAATACAATTGAATAATAAAAGTAAAATATCAATAACGATGATTAATTCGACTGAATTCTTTCTTATTTAGCCAATGCAGTGTCACTTCTATTTTAAAAAAAATCTTCATAGAACAATATTGAGTTATAGCATCTATAATTATTTAGTCAAAATTCTCACTTAAATAAACTCATTTTGATGTTCATAGCTACCCACACACCCTAGCACTAGAAAACCCAGGAAGGCAAGTAAAACCCATGATTATTTTTTCTACTGTCACTAATGGGAGTTTACAGTAAAGACTTCAAGTCCATTTGATGCATGAACATAGTAATTCCCCTTAATTGTGTTTGTAAATTCAATTGCTATTATAGAATAAGACATTTCTAGCTTACATTTTACAAAACTTAATGCACCTCCTGGACTGTGAGTCATTCAGTCTTTTACTATTGTGTGATTTAACACTATCTTGAGTGTATTAGTGTCATTCAGACTTGTCTGAGGATGGCATTGGAAGACTTCGGTTCTGTCCCATGTTTGAATGGGAACTGCATACCTATTGTTTAAAGCTACCAAAATGACATTGAGTTTTCCCCCAGGAAATGTAAAAGAGATAGTTGCATTTCTTCACAAAAGCCCTAAATGTAAAGGTAGAAAGAAGTAATTTTTTCTCAAGAAAATGCTTTCTCAGTTCTTGAATTATCAGCTAAGAAAAGTAAAGAATATTAAGCTGTTATGCTTTCCTTAATTACATCAATAACAATAGTGAACAGCATTTTTCCTCATTGGAAAGCCATCATTTCCAATAGATTCTTCAAATATACTTTTCAAAAGTAACTATATATGGAGAACATTGAAGTATAAGCGATGAAGGCTAAAATGATGTCCTGTCCTTAAAATTCACTCTGAAGTGAATGTGTACTTGTGGGTGTTTGTGTGTGTGTGTGTAAAATGACATAATTGACTTTTTGCCATGGTACCCTTCAATTCTTAACAGCTAGACCAGCCTAGGTTCTACCTGTAAAATCATTCTCACTCCAGATTCTGAGACCTCAGGCAGAAAGAAGGTGAGGAGTCTTAGATCAATAGTTCACTAGTTCATCATTGAATCAATTTTGCTGCTTGCTGGTCCAACTCTGACCTTGGCACTACAATTCCACAGTAGGTGGATTTCTGTCTTGTATTATAATCCCCCTTTAATTGGGTGTCTATGCTGTGTTTAGTTCCACTTTAAATGAGTCTCTGCCTTCTAGCACAAAACCTCCATGACCTTGGCCTCCCTAGGAGAATTAGGGCTAAAAGCAGAGAAAGGAGACAGATGCCTGGGGTGGAGAACACAGGCAACAGGAGATGGCACAGCAAAGCATATGTTATTATTATTCTTTAAAAATGCACACTTTTGATGTCACTGATCCTTGCTGTCTACAACATGTTGCTTTTCATTTTGTGGTAAGTCAAGTCACATGGCTTATAGTAAGGCCCCACGCCTCTGACAGACAGGGGCACAATTTTAGGACCTCTCCTAAGGTGCTCAATAGTTTTGCCCACCTTCACATGAATGTTGGCTTCTAGAGAGAGTGTAAAAAGCTATGACTATAAACTCTACCCCTTGCACACAGGCAGAAAACACACATGCATATACTATTGTAATTTCCTAACCAATGTTTTACACTACTTAATTATGTCATTTGCTGGAAATCATGCCATAAATCAAATTTATCAAACATTTTCTAAGCAATTTAGAATGTACTCATTAAAAATAACAATTGTTTTATTCTTTATATGAATATCCCTAGTATTTAGCACAATGCCTATCACATAGTAAATGCTTAATGAATATAGGATTGACTATAAGACACTATAGAAGGTGCTAGGAATACAGAGACAAAAATGAAACAATCCATGCTCTTAAGATGCTTATATCCTACCAGGAGAATACACAAAGGAATATACAGATAAATACTGTGGGTGAATGTAAGGAAGTAGTGAGTATTACAAGTTGAGGGAAACCAGGTTGCCCTTAAGTATAGCCTTAAACAAACCCAAAGGCTGCAAGTAGAAGTGAAAACGGATTCTGAGGGAAATCCATTAACAAATCAATTGAAAAATCAATATTAAATTTCTACTATATCACAAATACTGTGATGGGAACTGAGGTTACAAATATTAAGAATGAAACAACCCCTGCTCTTAAGGAACTTTCACTTAGAAATATGTTTATGTATATGTATATATACATACACACACATATGTATATATACACATATACTCACATATATATAATATATGTATATATATACATACATATACATGTACATATACATATACACACATATAGGTACATATATATGAGATATATGCAGAATAAAAATAAAAAAGAATAAGCACAAATTAATACAAGGTATTTGGGGACAGAGGATACTCCCAGTTGGAAAGATCAAGAAAGCCTGTAGAAGGTGGCACTTGTTTTAAAGGAATAGACATATTTGATGAGGCAAAAGTAAGGAAGAGGTTGATTACAGTCATAGAAGGTGACTAGTGCAACAGCGTAGAGAGAGAGGGGATCAGAAACCAGTTTGACTGTGTTGAATGGGGCAGGAGGAAGCAGTGTTCAGTGAATTGGAAAAAAATAGTTTTGAGTCAGGCCTTAAGGTTTGTTGTAGGCCTGCACAATTTGTGGCACACCCAAGGATTTCCTCTACATACAGAAGATGTTTTCCTCTACATTTTTCACTGACTGCTGAAATCCTTTCGTGTGCTGCAAGCACCACAGGTTGTGTAGGTCTGGTTTATTGAGTAGAAGAATATTAAGGTCAGATTAGTACTGAAGGCAAATCACTTTAGCACCTCTAGGGCAAATGGAATGGAATGGAGAGAGAAGTGAAGATTTCTGTGATAATTTAGATAAGAGCTGATAAGGGCCCAGACTAAACTGGTAGCTGTATGAGTTGAGATAAGGTGTGAGATAGGAGGCCTGCCACATGGGGAACAGTCTTTGTAAAAGCCCAGGAATGGGGGATGGAATAGCTAGGAGGCCTGTGGCTAAAACAGAGTGCATGAAGGGGGAAACTATAATATAATTCAGGAAAGATAGGCTGGGGCCAGATGATAGAAGGTTTTAAATGCCAGAAGAAGCAGTTCATTTTTTCATCCTAGAGGTACTGGGTAGCCAGTGAAGATTTTTAATCAGAGGAATTACATTTTTAAGGGTTGAGAAGCTATGAAGTGGTGACTCCAGGGACATAATAGGGATCATTTAATTCCAAATGCTTCAAATCTTCTAGAATAATCATGGGGTCTATATGAGAGGTAGTAATCCCAGAGTCTGCTATTTGTTAAAGGTGATGCTAATGCATTCTTTCTGAATAACTATGAAAGACAATGCATAAGCTCATATCATGATTATGATTACATCATCACTGTAACTGTTACCAAAATCATTTAATGATCACCAGCATGCATGTGGCACACTGATGGATAATGCAAGAGTTGTAATCCCTAAATTCAAACTCAGTTTCTGAGTGATAGAGTCTGAAATGCACACCTCAGTGTTTTGCCAGGTTGAGGTCAGTCATTCATGATATTTATTGAAAGACTGGAATTGTAAATTGTTCATTTTATTTTCCTTCCTTCCTTCCTTCCTTCCTTCCTTCCTTCCTTCCTTCCTTCCTTCCTTCCTTCCTTCCTTCCTTCCTTCCTTCCTTCTTTCTTTCTTTCTTTCTTTCTTTCTTTCTTTCTTTCTTTCTTTCTTTCTTTCTTTCTTTCTTTCTTTCTCTCTTTCTCTTCTCTCCTTCTTTCCTTCCTTCTTTCTTCCTTTCTTTCTCTCTATTTCTTTCTTTCCTTCTTTCTTTCTCTCTCTCTTTCTCTTTCTTTCTTTTTTCTTTCTTTCTCTTCTCTCCTTCCTTCCTTCCTTCCTTCCTTTTTTCTTCCTTTCTTTCTCTCTCTCTTTCTTTCTTTCTCTCTTTCTCTTTCTTTCTTTCTTTCTTTCTTTCTTTCTTTCTTTCTTTCTTTCTTTCTTTCTTTCTTTCCCTCTCTCTTTTCTTTCTTTGTCTTTCCTTCCTCCCTCCATTTCTTTCTTCTTGTCTTTCTTATTGTGATTTCATCTGTGTGGAAATTATGATACCTACTCTGTTAGGAAACTTATTGCAATTTATAGCTTTAGATAGTGGCCTGAGACCCTGAAAAGTTAAAACATTGGCTCTTGGTTATGCAGTGGATATGTACCATGGACTTGAACTTGGCTCTTCATGACTTCAAGCCAAGATGTCTACCCAATATGCCATACTGGTGCTTAGCATACACATTATTCCAAGATGTCTACCCAATACGCCATACTGGTGCTTAGCATACACATTATTTGAAGAAAAACAGTTTCTGTGGTTTTATTAAAATATGATAATATGAAAATTATAAGAAATTGATTTTCTAAGGAGAAAAAAGTGATGTGTCTAGAGGCCTATTTACTCAGTCTTTACTTTCTCTGAACTTGATACTCTCAGTCTTTTCCTTTTTATTCCCTTAGAAGTCCCCTGTGTGCAGAACTAAAGCATCATCTATATCAATGGAACCACATGTAGAATAAATACAGTCTTATGAATTGCTATTTGGAACTGACATGGGGACACTGTTAAGGTACAGATACAGCATAAGGGCTATTTTGAATTACTATATAGGGGATTCAAAAAGCCCCAAACAGCAAAAATTGTACTTCATAATGGAAAAATGACATTGGCAGCATTTTAGATTCATGATGTTAAGCAGTTATTTGCAGCTACTCTTAAAATAAAAGATTTCATTTTCTTTCAGTCTCTGCAACATTTTTATGCTTTGAGAATTTTTACCCTTTTATGGGCGATAAGTTGTTTACTTTGTCACTTTGATTTACCTTTAAGTAAAAGTGGTATCAACAGCATTTTGCTCGAACACTTTGTCACTACATTCTGATTATATCTTTGTTCTGGGGAGGCTGGATGGAAGGAGGAATTGAATCAATATTCTTTGGTGTACACATACAGTTTGGTGATAACAAATCATACTTATATAGCACATTAAGGTTTTTATGGAAATTTTGCCACTTTAACCCTGGAAAGTAGATACAATGGGAATTTTATCCCCATTTTCCAGATGAGAAGATCGAGTTTTTTGGGTAAAGGGGCTTTATCATGACCAGAACTCTAGGCATTAAACCATATAGTTTCAGTAGGTGGTAATAGACATTTAGGATAGAGCTCTACACCTGGAGGTCTGAAGTTCTGAATTGAAATTTGGCCTCACACACTTAGCTATATAAACCTAGGAAACCACTTGAACCTCAGAAAGTCACTTAATCTCTGTCTGTCCAAGGTTCATCACCTGTAAAGTGGGAATAATAATAACACCTATCTCCTCCCAGAGCTGTTGCAAGGATAAAATGAGAATATTTGCAAAGCCCTTTGCAACCCCGAAAATGCTATAAAAATGTTATTACTTCAGGTATTATATCTAATTTACTAAGGAGAAAACTGAATTTTTGAAAGTTTAAAAGAATAAGTTACACAGGTAATATATGGCTAGAATAGTATATGGAATTGACCTCCTGACCCCAATACCAGAATTTCTTCCCTGTACTATGTTGACTCTCTAAAAATAGCTCACTTTATACAGGGTTTTATGTACATTATTCCATCTATGCCTCTGTGGGAATAGCATCATGGGAGCAGTTAGTAGAGGTATAATTAGCCCCATTTTCAAGTTGAGGAAAGAGAGTCATAGAATTCTTAGGTGTCTTACTTGTGGTCACATTTTTATCTTTATTTATTTAAGAAGTTTAATGATAGAGTAAATAGAATACAGTGGGCCTGGATTAAGGAAGACATGAATTCAAATTCAGCATCAGACAATTGCATGATCCTGAGTAAATGGTTTAACATCTATCACCCACAGTTTCTTCATCTGTGAAATGAACATAATAATAGTTTTTACTTCCTATAGTTATGATGAAGATAAAATTAGATAATACTTATAAAGTGCTTTGCAGACTTAAAGTAGTAGAAAAATGCTAGCTATTAGTTATTATTCTTCTTTTCCCTTCCCTTCCCTCCTCTTCCTTTCCCTTCCCTTTCCTATCCTTTCTTTCCTTTCCTCTCCTCTCCTTTATTCTTTTCCTCTTCTCTCCTCCTCTCTGCTCTTCTTCCCTCCTCTCTCCTCCCCTTTTCTCTTTTGTCTTCTTTTCTTTTAGAACTATGATTCCATTGGCACAAGGAATTCTAGGGAAGGATACTCTCTCCCTATCAATATAATCAACTCACTTGCAAGTTGCAGTATTAGAGAGGTGCCTAGGCTCACAGAGAAGTTAAATGACTTGCCTAAGGTCACAAAGTCTAAAACATGTGTCAGAAGAGGTACTTGGACCCAGGTCTTCCTGACTCTAAGGTCCAGCTTTCTTTCTAATTAGTAAGGTATGATCAAAGGTATGATTTAAACTTGTCTTCCCTGAATCCAAGTCCAACTCTGTTTCCTCTACACTGTAGCTACTTCTCACAAGAAATACCAAATCCAGTATTTATTGAAAACTTTTTTTAATATAGAACAGTGGCCTATGTGCTAGGAAAGATACAGAGTTTAAATAAAGCATGATTCTTGCTCTCATGGGACTTTTAATATAAGGTATGCTATACCTTGTTTTATTCTTTTTTGTCTATCAGGCATTTGGTCAGTCAAAAAGCATTTGTAGATAATAAAGACTGGGATGCAGAGAACTGAAAAAAAATCAATCAATCAATCAATGAATCAAAGGATGGATGGATGAGTGAATGAATGAATGAATGAACAAATAAATGAGATGAAAGCCCTGGTCTCAAAGAGTTCACAGTCTAATGGGGTAGACAACATGAGTACCACTACGTGAGAAAAAGATATAGAGGAAATTATAGGTAGATAGATAGATATATAGATAGATAGATAGATAGATAGGAAATAATTAAGAAAGAGAAGGCAATAAGATTAGGAAGGATTGGGAAAGGCTTCTTGTAGAAGGTGTCACCTTAGCTGAGAATGATGGAAGCCATGGAAATCAGGAGATGAAAATCAGGTGAGTAAGAATTCTAGGCATGAAGGTTAGCTAATAAAGGCCTTTGAAAAGAGAAACAGAGTGCCATATGCAAGTAATAGAAAACAAGTCAATGTAAGAGGGCAGGGTTTGAAGGGAAAATAATGAGTTTACTTTTGGATCTCCTAACACCCAATCAGAGAAGTTCAGTAAACAGAGGGAGGTGTGAGATTAGATGTTGGGAGACAGGTTAGCACTAGATATTTAGATTTCAGAATCATCAAGGTAGAGATATTTGAATCCATAAGAGCTGATGAAATCACCAAGAAAAATACCCTAAATAATTAACAAAGATTTCTATAGTATTGAATTCATTTTGACTATGAAGCAAACCAGAAACATTTATCTTTAAAAAATTTTCCCCTTTTGGATAATATGTCTCAGGGTTCTTATAAGTATCTGGGAACACATAGACTTATTCTGATGCTACAGATTTTGACTTATTTTCTCCCCAAGGTTATTCTGGGGGAAAAATTTCCATCATAGTTGGAGAGAATGTATATCTAGGTTTCCTCAACCCTAAGGTTCAGAAATCCAGTCCATGACTTCAACTCTGAGGCTGAATAGGCCAGCATATCTGCTTCTGCCCTGTGTTTCTGCCTTGTGCTTTTGTAGTAATTCTATAACTGCCCTTGCTACTGCTGTCTTTTTGTCAGGGAAAGCCTATTATAATGTCTCTAGTAACTAGCTAATGCTCAGAAAGCTCTGGGGGAGCCCATATAAGTCCCACATGTTTATGCTCAAGGTAGCTATTCCTTCTATTCCTGGAAGAGACTACACCCAGGCGTAGGCTCCTTCAACAATCCTTAGAAAACAGTCTCCCTTTGCTATGGGCTCTTCTTTCTTCTGGACAAGAAAAGGCAAAAAGAATAGTCAAAAAGGCTTGGAACAGTTTGTTTTTATCCTATATGGTGGCCATTAAGGGGTAACTTCTGACAAGGGTCTATCCACCTGTGCGTCTATAAGCCAGCCATCTTTGAGGGGACTCAAGTTTCAAAAACTTGACCAACAATTAATTGTCTCTTTTACCAGTTGTCAATGGACCTGCCCATATCTGAAAGGAGAAGTGCTTTCTTGACCTCAGGTCAATGTACAAATTCTGCAAGTTCATTATATTGATTGAGGAGCTCATTAAATCATTCTGCTATTTAGACACAAATGCCAATTAAAGTTGAGTATTTACTCAGTTGTCAGCCCTCCTCCCCATTTAATTTCATCTGAATGATCCAAATACTTGAGGCAATTTTATTGTTCAAATTAGAAAAAGATGATTAATCAAAATTTCTTCTTTTGAAAAACATGTCTGTGATTAACTTGCTTCACTTAAAATACCTCAAACTATCCATGGATGTAACCACTAGTTACATGCCTCAATTAATCTGGTCTAAAAATAATAGCCCAGCTCTACCTCGCATTTCAAAACTTAAGCTTATTCCTCAATATGGCTCTGTGAGGTGTATATTATAAATTTTATTCTCACCATTTCTAGATAAAAAACTGACCCTCCACTGGTTTCAGAACCCAGATTCAAATACAGGTTTCTTGACTCCATAATTGATTCTCTTAACAGAAAATTCTGTCTAGTAAGATCATTGCTCGCTAAAGCTTAAAATATTATACACATATCAATGATTGCATTCATTTCTTAAAATAAATTAATGTGGGCTAAAAGAATTCTAGGTGATGAAAACAGTGAAAATCAGACTGAATACATAAATCACACAGATAGTGGCAAAGCCAAAGTTTCAAGTGTAGTGTTCTATCTACTAAAATTATGAGGCCAGAGCATGTCTTTCTTCCTTCCTTCCTACCTCGCTCTCCTTCTTTCCTTCTTTCTTTCTTTCTTTCTCTCTTTTTCTTTCTCTCTCTCTCTCTTTTCACCTGATTGAAAGCATCTTTTGTGCTTAGATTTCATTACCACATTGTGTCCATTCCATAGTGACTAGCTCTGATCCATCCCTACCCCCCAGAAGAACAAAGACTCGAGTTATTTACCAGAGGTACCAAGGGTATGTCCATGAACTAGAACTGAACATTTTACCCACATTGCTGCTTATGGGACACAGAGATACATATAAATACAGAAGCTCCAAAAAAAATTAACAGGAAAGGAATAACCAGAATTCTGTGAGTAAGGGAATGATAGAAATCCGTAACTCAGAATGAATTTTATGCCTACCAAATCCACAGCACTTAAAATGTAATACTCCTTCTGGAATGCTAGAGATAGTCAAATGCTTCTTTTGTATTTTGCTTCCATGCTCTCTATCAAGGAGAAACAACTGCGTATTGAAAATTGCAAAAGAAATGTGATTGTAAGGAAATTAAAGACAAGGTAGTTTCTGACATGGTAGGAGAGAATCTATTTTAAATTAGTTTCAGTCAATTGGCCTGAAGAATTCCCTCTAAGCATCATGAAAGATATTACTGACAAAGCCACTGAAAGGCTGTCAAAAACCTTTGAGAGATTGTAAAGAATAGGAGATACACCGGAAGGTTGAAGACAGGCAAATGATTATTTAAGTAACAATGACCCCTGGGTCAAATATTTCCTGGCAGATAATGTCCAGCTGGCATAGACAAAGAATAGCCATATACTTAGTACCAGGAAATACCCTATGCAGAGGTCACTATGGCTATTATAAGCTATAAAAATATAAAAATTAATAAAAAGAAGAAAATTTAATGATTATACTTCCCTGGATACCAGCAGGGCCTTCCCCCCACCTTTTTTCTTTCTTTTTCTTTTCATCTTCTTTTTCTTTCTTGTTTCTATTTATTTTATCCTTATCTTTCTCTTCCCTCCTTTCCTCATTCTTCCCTTCCTCCCCCCTTTGTTTTCTTCCTTCCTCCTTCCCTTTTCTTCTCTCTCCATTTCTTCCTTTCCTCCTTCCCTCCCTCCCTCCTTCTCTTCCTCTTTCCTTCCTTCATTCCTATCATGTTCTTAAACCTAACCCTTGTATAAAAGCATGACTGAATCATTACTATTTTATTAATACCAACTTATTTAAGTACCTGTATAAGGATTCCTTAGGGCACACACATACTAGAAGAAAGGAGGATTCTAATTCTGTTTCAAATGTACCTCAGTTCTTTCACCTAGGGATATCTCATAATATAGATAGGCAGGGATGAATTGAAGAAACCCCTTTTGATTCAGTTGGTCTTTCATTTCTAGAGGGGGAAATGTTTAAGAAGTAGCTTAGTAAAATGAAATTGAAGATCACCTCTTCAGCAAGATTAGAATTTGATTTAGAGCAGGCCATTCTTCATAAGTCCAGAATCAATTTGATCAAATGTATATGTGTGGGTGTTAAGCATGTAAACCTGTTGTGGATTTTAGTGCATTACTTTCTCTCTCCTTTCACTTGAATGCCACATGAGCTTTTTCATTCTTAAATTGCTGGTCTATATCTATACATGCAAAGTAATATGGAGAATTAAGTCAGTTATTTAGAAACTCAGACTAAATGACTTAAAAGTTTAAATGCCCCCGAAGCCCCTACATGCATCCAGATAATCACAGCAAAATGTGTTCTTGCTATATGCATTTATACTTCAAGGAATTTTTTAACCAATTGATTCACTCTCAATTTACATACATTGATGCCTCAGTTGAATAAAATCATTTAAATTCAATTCATTTCAATAGTTATTTAGCTCCTACTTTGTGAAGAGCAATATAATCCATGCTAAGGAAGATCAAACATATAAGACATTGCATATTTGTTCATTAACTCTTCTGTTATTAATATTGAAAGTAATGAATCACCTACAAATCCCGAAAGCACATATTAGAGACTCATATGCAAAGTTAAGTATGTGTGTATGAATATACATACATATGTGTATATATTTGTATATATATATATGTGTATATGTGTATGTGTGTTTGTAAATTAGACTCCAAGTCTTTTTGCATAAGACTGTCCTCATTGGTGGAGACTGATTTTTCAATGCTCCTCACCTACATGAATGGCAGAGATGAAGATCCTGGGAGAAGAGAAATACTATTTTCTGGTTTCCAGTTTTGAGAAGGAAGACATGAGGTTCCACATATTCTTTAGGTCACTGAAGAGAAAGAGACTCTGGGAAGAAGCCAACATGTAGAGGAGGGAACATCACAATCATATTGTTCTTCCCAACTTATTACACTAGAAAATTTGGGGAATTTTTCCCCTTGGGTGATATACGGGACTCTCTCTTGGTTGAGCTGAGACATCTAGGTTCTTAGGGGAGAGCTCCTTCACTGTGTATTGTCTACTAGACTCTCATCTGCTTGCTCTTGACTTTGATAATTATGTTTCCTTATTATTCAACATGTGTGTTCTTTGTAGAGGAGACATTTAGCAGGTAAAGATCTAACCCTGAATAAAAAGCTCGGGGTACTTTCCCCCTGTTAAATTAGAGAAGAGGATGGGGGATATATATATATAATTCTAACTAAATACCCCACCCTGAGGAAAGCAGAGTGACATCCACTGGCCCCCAAAATCTGCTACCTTTTCTGGCAGGAATCGGTTTCCCTTATAGAAGGATGGATGGAAGAAACTCTAGAAATGTATTTTCATGCCTCCCTTAGAGCCATATTTAGATACACTCACATGGATGCACACAACGGGCAATACATGGGCAATATATACATTCACAACCCTACATACCTCTGTGTATGCATGAATGCATGCAAGCATAAACATATGTGTGTGTGCATATACATTTGTGAGTAGTGTATGCATACATGTATTATAAATACCTACATGTCTAAAATGTTTTAATAGCTCAAAATTCACTAAGACTTTTGTGATATACTATATATGCATATTTATATCATTCACTTGGTATAGTTCTATAAGGATGGGCTTAAGTTAAAATAAAAAAAAAACTGCCCACATGATGTTGAAATACTTATCGCCTATGTAGTAATATAAATTGAGTGCTCTCCTACTAAGGCCAATGGTTCCTCTTTCTGATTGTCCTCAGCTAGTATTACTGTATAGCTCTCCCAGACTGTTTATGGAGATGCAGTTGTCTTTGGATCCATTGGATTGTAGGTCAGAACTTGAAGGGGCCTTAGGATACAGAATATCAAAGTCTATAGGAACCACAGAGATCACTTACTTCAAATTCTCATATAAAAGGAGGAAACTGAGGCTAACCTTAGCTAGCTTCTTAGAGAAGTACCTGACAACACTTATAGTAGCATTCCCAAGGCTCTGTGCTGGGACTCTGCTTCTAGCCCAGATCTCATAGCCATCATTGAGAGGAGCAATCACTGTGGAGGACCCTATCTTCCTCAACGTCATCAGTACCAACTATTGACCTGCTTCTAGCCTAGATCTCATATTTAGCTTCCAGAAAAACAAACCTTATATAGAAAGGGACCAACTATCCCTAACATCTTCTGGCCAATTACCGTGAACAGCCCAAGTAAGCCAGTCTAGTCGAAGAAGCAAGGCACACTGATGGAGAGGCAGGAGGTGGCATGTGGCAGGCAAGTCAAAACACTGTTACCAGCTCAACCACCTCCTCCCTTCCAATGCAGTTAGATATAAAGACCTCAAATTCAAGGGCCTGGGTAATAGCAATGGTTCTAGACCAGCTGCTAAAATAATTATCTAGAGAAGCATGACTCATGGAGATGTGATTTGGTAAATGGTTTTGTGGGTTCTGCAGTCACAACTATGGAAGATCTAGAAAAGAAAGTTCTTGCTACCAAAGTTCTTGGCACTGTTAAATGGTTGAACAACAGAAACTAATACGATGTGATAGTTGTACATGGCATTAAAAAAGAGATATTACCTTCTACTTTGCTGCTGTACTATAAGGACAATGGGACTTTTCAATCTGCCTTATAGTAGGAATCTATATAACAATAATAATAATGATGATAATATTTAGCATTTATGTAGAATATATTATGTGCCAGGCACTTTGCTAAGACTTTACAATTATTATTTGATCTTCATGTTTATAATGCAACTTATTTAAGGTCAGGAACTGTCTTAGTTTTCTATTTGTATCTCTAGCACTTTGTGTAATCACTAAATGCTTCCTTCTTGTACGCATATATGGCCTTCATATAGGCCAGTGACCACATAGGTCTCTATGGAGCTGGTTCTTATAGTTTTCTTGGAATTTATATCAACACTCATTTATTTCTTCTAAATGTTTTGCTTTACCCATTTCTTGACAGTTTATGTTATGCTTCTGAAATGCCCTCATGTGGACAATGACAATCGATTGTTTGAGTAAACTCCTGGTGATAAAGGGCTGTCATTTAAATATTTGACTATTATTATAAGCACAGCAACAAACAACGTACATGATAAAATATATAACCATAGTCACAAAATTTAGAGACTTTCAGGGGATTTTACAAAACTGCTAAACAAAATAGTAATGTGTAAAGAAAAAAATCTTTTATATATGTTTTAACTTAAATGAATACGGGCTTAAAGTCTTATAGAGCCACTCCTGTTCAAGATTAGGAAAAGGAGAGATAGGTAAAAGAAGAAAAAATTCTCTAAAAAAAACACTAATCTAGATAGGCAGTAAAGAGTGCATGTAAAAATGAGAAATATGGTACTAGAAATAAAGGGGAGGACAGACATATAAGGAATGCTGAAGTTAGGACTGACAATATTTGGCAACTGATTAGGTATGAGAGAAAGGGAAGAGCTAAAGACAGCAAAAGATTGGGTGAATCCTGTTGCTATGATAGAAACACTGAAGACAGGAAGACCAATTTAAGTTTGAGTCCCATCTCCCTAAGGACCATGGTGGTATAGTGAACAATATATCCTAAGTCATGGAGTATGTGCTTATACTTCTTTCTGTATCTTCTGGTTAGATATCACTTTAAAAAAGAAATGATATTAATTGGTAAAGAATACTGGGACTCTATTTAATGGTTAAGAATCAATTACATAAAAAGTAAACTATAGCCAGAAGTTGGTATTTAGGAGGACACAGTGAAACGGAGGCTTGGCTCCATTGTTGATTCCATTGAGTCAATAGTCAATAAACATTATTAAGCACTTATTATGTGCCAGTCACTGTGCTAAGTACTAGGGATACACACAAAGGTATAAGGTACTTCATGCTCTCAGGAAGGCCACAATCTTATATGGGAAGACAAGACATACAAAGAAGCTGAAAAATGGATGCTGGGGGTTGTTGGGGAAGTTTACTTGTTGTGAGGACAAGATAAAGTTCTATAGCTGACAAGGGAAATCATCTAAAGAGTCAATTTCAGTGTTGGTTTCAAAGTTAGCATCAGGAAAATATCCCATGACCCTTTGTGTTTACCTCTAGAACTATTAAAAAAGATGTAGGAGTGAATGGGAGTCATGATAATGACTCCACAAAGGCTATACTCCATTACTTGTTCTTTCTTCTATCTTCTTGACCTCTCTACTTTTTACATTTTAGTTGGTTGCTTATTTTCTCCATGCATGCATATTTTTCTCTTTATCTAAAACCCCTTTATCATCTCATCAAAAATGTTCCTTTTTTATCTTCAGAATTTAATTCATGAGAGTTTTCTATCTCTGAAAGACTGACCCTCCCTTTAGAATTTTAGGCAATAAGAGTTTACTTATCTTACATTTGAATCTTTTAAAATCTTCTCTCTAAAATCTTGGGTCCAAGTCACACCATTTCTAGTTTTATTTTAACCTATCATGAATCCTAAGATGGAACACTAACTTTCCCCTAAGTTTCTCCCTGTTCTACACCAGAAACTGATTTCTCTCTATTTTTAAATTTATTTTTCTGAAAAAAAAATAAGAAAATAAATCTATTTTTCTGTTATATTATTTCTCTTTGTCAAGTCTGCAATCTGTCCCCTGAACTCCTCTATTTTGTATTTCTCTCCATATGAGTCATAGTATAGTTTGAAGGCAATATTTCTTCTTTTTCTGCCTCCAATAATATTAACCCAAATGTTCTCCTTTATTCCTTTCCAATCTGGTTCTTGGACTTCCTCACATGTATGTGTTTTCTTACTTATTCAATGATACTTTACTTGGATTTTGATCTATCATGTTACTTTTGCTCTTTCCAGATCCATAAGTAAGTCATAGGTCAGATTTCATTTTGTCTCAATGTTATACATAATATAAAATTCACCTCCTTGGATTATTCTCTCTAGTCCATCCTTTTTGTTAGCCATACCTTAAACATTTCTTTATAGCCATCTGAAAATGTGAGTTTTATTATTTTTTCATGTCTTGGATTTCATTTCATGTGACTTCGTGGGTATCTTTACTAATCTTATTCACTCAGTGTAGCTATTTTCTATGGAAACAAATAGTTGATACACACAAATAACTGTCTCTGTTACCCTTATAATTCAAAGCCTTTTTTAAAAAACGAGATTTGAAATAGTCCAAGTAAATATATTCTTACTAGCTCCTGTTGGGTCTACTAAGTCCCTGGTCAAGATCCTGCCATTCCTAAATGTTAAGTCATAGTCCAAAAATCTAAATCTCATTTTGAGACACTATCCTCTGAATGAGTTGCACACTTCTTGTATATACTTTTCTCTTCTGAATCCCTTGCCTGTTATAGGAAGTACTTATAAAATTGCTATGTGTACTAATAAACTATTTTTTTGGAAGACTAATCTAATATTATAATAATCTAGAATTTTAGAAATAGTTCTATTTCTTTGCATCCAAGCAAATTGCCAAGTTAGTTTTGACAAATTTTCAAAAGTTTCCTACCTGTCATGTGTTGGATGCTTGCTACAGTAAGAAAGCATATCTCTTCTGGGGTTTGACAAATGTTTCCATTGGTCCTTACCTGGCAATCAGCAACCCCCACTACTCATATTTTATCTACTCATAATTTATGATTACTCACCTGTTATAACCTGTTGTCTTACTTTATTATCCCTTAGAGGATCAATAGCTGTTTTATTCAAAGATCATCCAGTATTTTTCTCCCCACAAGCCTCTATTTTTGCTTCTTAGAGAAGGCTTCTTTGAGAGCCTTTCCTTTATCCTCTAAAAGAGAGAACTGATTAAAACTATATATTTAGCAGTCACATGACCATTTCAGAAATTAAAAATAGAGCATTCTGTGAAAGTCAGTGCAAAATTTTCCCTGTTCTCCATATTTTCCGGAATTGCATTTCTCAGATTTTTTGTTTCTTTTTGTTTTAGTTTCTGGTTTTTTTGACTTAGGTTTAACTCCCCTGGTAAACTACTATGGCAGACTTCTTGCAGATATTTTCAACTATGAAATTGTTTCTCCATTTCACACTCTATTAACAGCTAATTAGTAACTTGAGAACCACAGATATTCCTTTTTCCTTTTGTTATGATTCTCTTTACCTGTGTCACCACTTTATGTTATTTACCTTACCTTAACAATTCTTTATGTCTTTTCTTTGAGTCCTTCCTTTCCCTCTACTTTGTCTTTTTTGAGTTCTTTTTTCTCTTCTTTCATCCAGTCCTTTTAATTCTTCTGTTCTTTATCTTCCTTTTCCCCTATTCCTAAAATGAAATTTTGTAATATCCTCCATGCTCAATTTTTTTCCTTTAATTTTTCTTTTATTCTACTCATAGCTAATAGACAGCTGGCAGGGAGTTTTTGCATGCTAATTTGACCAATGGCAGTATTTGTGCAAAGATGGAAATGAGATATATTCTCTAATACAATCTACCAGCTGTTTCCATTATACACCAATGGACCATTTGGCTTGTTACTTTTTCCTCTTGCTATGATAACTATCAGTTCAACTCAAACAATATCATTCAATGAAATGAACCACTGTGGTTCTCAGTGAATCAGAGTTTTGCCTCATTGGGGCATGAACTTGTGCACATCAGAATCAGCCATCTCTTGGAACTACATTGCTTTTTATAGGCCTGTATGGTGTGATGATTACTTTGCAGTGAAATTCATGGTCGCAGCTGCTTGATAAAATTCATGTGTTTCAGAATTGTTACATTTCAGAAGTAGGATGACTTCTCATCATCTGGTCCATAGTACTATGTTATTGTAGGATTCATTTCATTACTCCCGATGGGATTTCAAAGAAGGGATTCTAAGCCTGACATTGAACACATTGGGGCAATAGTATGGCTCAGAGATCATGCTCAGTAGTTGCAATTTTACACTGTGTGTCTAATGCTGGTGTTCTCTGAAAACTCATAGGCATCATTTAGCCTCCCTGCAATCTAGTCCTTTCATCTGTAAATGAAAAATAGTGGATTGATATGTTTCTCAAGCCTCTTTGGAATATACGACTAGAAGTTACACAAATACATGGATTGTTGAATATTCACTAATAGGCTTCTCCTCTGTACAACCTAGTTTTGTTATCATGAATACACATATTTTTAAATATGTATTGCTGGTTTTCTCAGATTGTTTCATGTGGGCTTTGTAACTGGTACATATCAAGATACATCTTATCAATAAACCATTTTGATTGAATAGATTCATGTTAATAATTGTAAGACTACATTTTTCTTAGGTATAATTTTTTTTTAATTTTCCCTCCTTTCTTCTTGTTAAGTTAATTTGTTATGATTTTACTTATTTAACATTACATACATCATATTTTCTCCCACCTCTACCAGCCTTATATTATATGACTGGGATAATGAGAATCAGAAGGTCATGAATTATTTGTATTTTCCCATTCCTCACATATATAAGTGATTTTGCAATTATTTTATTTAAAAGCTATATACTTAGCCGATTCTCCCTCATCCACTAGTCTTATGGTATATGCCTGGGAGAGCAGGGGATAGAAAGGGTCTGAATTACTTGCAGTGTCCCATTCCTCACATATTATCAAAGAATAACAAATCTGTACAGCTAGAAGGAATCTCTAAAGTCATCTAATCTAAAATGTATCTGAGCAATAATTTGTTCTTCAAAATCCTTGATGAGTGAACATCTAATATGATCTGGAAAGCTGTCTGTGAGAGGCAATGCACCACCTTCCCTGGCATATCTTTGACTTCTGAACAACTGAGATGGATGAATGAGCTCATCCGGAAGAGCTTTATATTTCTAGAATTGTCCTGTGGTGGCCTTTCAAGCATAATACCATATTAAAATAATTAGCTCTTTTAATTCCAGAAGCAATATAAAAGTCCCTTCTTTCTTCCACTGCTTTAGGGATTTTATATTAAATGAAAAGTTAGAATACAATCATAATCACTCTGAGTCCCCAGTTAGGAAAATTTCTAATTTCTGGTATTTTTACAGTATCTCTAACTGATCAATAGTTTCTTTGTGATTGAGACAAAATTCAGGTTAAGAGAAAGTTTTGGATAAAGAATCAAGTAGAATATATTATAGTGTCTCTTAACAGATAAATAATGGGAATTAAAGTAAGAGAAAGAAAGAGCAGATAGTTTTCTCAGAATTTCCCTCTGTTCTTGAGGTAGGCAAAACTGGTGGTATCAGTCAGTGTCTTTAGCAAGTTCTTTCTTTTTTATCAAGTTATAATAGTAGCATAATAGGATAATAAAGTTTACCAAGCGTTCAATTTCCAAATAATGATAATGACTCATGTTAATAAAGTACTTCCAGGTTTAAATATTAAGGAGTTAACATGATATGATATACTAAATGTTGGACTTGAAATTGAGATCCTTGGCTCAGAACCTGCATCTGACACCTGTGGGTAAATTCTTTCATCTCTCTCACATATGTTTTCTCACCTTTAAAGGTGGACTTCTCCATCATGCATCCAAGAACCTTATAAATCTTTAAGATTGAATCAGTCTTTGTACCCACATGTCATTAGTACCTTCTGTCCCTCTGACCCGAAAGTGGAGTGATGAGCTCCAAAACCTCCATATTAGAAGATTTCCCAGGCCAGTTATCTCTTCTTTCTCCACTCAACAATGTACTTTTGGATTTCTCTAACATGACGCTGTTCCCAATACCTTCTCTTCCACCCACACTCCTTTCAGCTTTCTTTTGTGTGTTGCCTTCCTGCACTCAAGGGAAAGCTCCTTCTGGGCAGGGACTGTATTTATTTATTGTATTTGAAACTCCAACATTGAGCACAATACCTGGCACCAAGTAGGTACTTTAAAAATGTTTATTGACTAATTAACTAAAGTGAAGCTATCTCATGAAGTTATTCTGAGGATCAAATATGATACTGTATATAAAATGCTTCATGAAAATTAAAGCACTACATGTCAGATATTGTTAACTTACTCATAGTTTTTTTAGTGTAGGTACTATGATAAATTGTCATTCCCATTTTGGATGAAGAACCTGGAGCTCAGAGAGGTTAATTGACCTGTCCATGGACATGCAATTTGTATCACAGGGAGACTGGGGCTCAGGTTTCTTCACATTCAACAATATTGAAAGGTAATAGTGCAAATATTTTTATGCCCATTTTACAGATAAAAAAATATAAAGTGATTCCCTCAGGTCACAGAGCTACTCTTGAAGCCAGAATAAGAATACAAATCTTTCCTAATTACTGGGAAGATGCTTTTTAGAAAGACCTTTGGACATCATAGTACCATAAGATCGTGGACCTAAAACTGGAAATAATTTTTGAAGTTATTTAACATGACACTCTTTTTTTATAGATGAAGCAACTGAGTCACAGAGAGATTGAATGATAACAGTGTGCTACCCATCTGCCTCAGTCTTTTGAAAATAAAGTGAAACAATTGATTTTTGTAACCATGATGACTTGTATAAATATTCATTGCCAAAAAGTTGATTATAAAAAGTTAAATATATTTCTTCCATTGTCTTGCAATAGAACGTCAATGCTGCTTCCCCTTCACTGTTGAATGATGCTAAATTGGCAATTCAACAATGTCTGCTAACATCTTAGCCTTAGGTAACTCTGCCCTATAGGTTTTCTATCATGCAGTTAATGATCTATAATCACAGAGTTAGGGTTCTGGGAATGTTTGCATTGAATCCATTTGCAGAGCACATTGTGTTAATGTATTAATATTATTTTCTTTATAAGCTTTTATAATACTTTCTGTATAATTCTTTTATGATGTGAATACTCCTGATATATCAACACATTCAAATTTAACATTTTTTTGTGTCTTTCTTAAACAACATTTATCCTGAAGAATGTAGGTCTTGATACAAGGCAGTATGATTCACTAGAAATTTTGCCAGATTTGGAGCCTCAAGATGGATGAGGCACATGGAGTGGATAAAATGAATGAAACTGATATTTATTAATCACTTACTATGCACTAGGGGATACACTAAGTGCAGGAGAACCAAATACAAGTGAATAACACAGTTTCTAGTCTCAAGGAACTCATATTTTAAAAGGAGAAGACAACACATAAAGGGAAGTTGTAGTCTGAAAAGAGTGTTTTGAATAGAAAAGTCTGAATAAATGATGACCAGAGTCATTGTGCAAGAGGCTGATATATCCTTAGTAGGAATAAAACTGTTGATTTGATTAACATTTACAGAACTAGAGTTGGAAAGGTTAGGGGGTGGGGTACAGTGGCAGCCACCATGGCTTGGAGATAACCAGGGAGGTTAAACTTGAGACTAGGAAGGACAAGATAGATCCTCAACAATCAGCCAGGTGGCACAGAGTAGGGTTTTAAAGTGTGAGGCCTGAAGTAGGACTCTGTTGAGTTTATTCCTGTAGATGTAAGTTCATTGGCAAATGATTTCATTTCTCTGAAACTCAGGCTCCTTATTAATAAACTAGACATCACAACAGTTATACTACCCTACTTCATATGGTAGGAGGATAAGAAGGATTTGTAAAAATTAAAGTGATATATGAATTTTGTTAACAATAAAACTTGAATTCGAACTTGTAACAACAAAGTTGCTAGCAGCTACTGTGGGGGTGAAAGACCAACACAAGACCAATGATAAGAGGGCTGCTACCACAGTTTCTTTGATCTGCTTTTCTAAGGAAAGCAACTTTAAGGGGTTAACAATCTCAGTTTAATTAAACAGACATATATTATTTACTTAGTTCAAGGGCAACAGATCAGCCCCCTGAACTTCAAGGCAAATACAAACAGAAATTACAAATATCAACAGAAGACCTTGTCTGGTTCAAATCACGATGCATAGTTACCAGAGAAGAACCAATGGGTCTAGGTTAACGAAGCCAGGGGGCAGTTACAACAGCCTGCTCAGAGTCTCAACACTCCTTCCATGAGTGAGCCCCAAAAGTCAAACTCCAAGCTTCCCTCAATTATATACTATTCAGAGCTCTGAGGGCTCTGATCTCACCCAGGCTGGGGGGATGAAAGTTCCCCATCCCCAGTGTCACATCATATACCAGTCAATGACTCCTGATTGCCTCAGGGCTGAGAAATAGCTGAGAAAGACAGCAAAAGGTTGCCCACCCATTCAAACAAAGGGGAGTCTTGATAGTCTTAGCACCCCAAAAGAGAAGAATAACTAAAAGTCTGATTGCCATAACAAAACAGATTTTTTTCACTACAAGTTTTCCCCAGTATGCCACACTATCTCATGCTTTTGAAATCCTGAAATAATTAAGGAATTATACTGCTTTAAAAATGTTTTAACACTTAGCTATTCCATTAGTACAGATTTGTTTCTGATTGTTACTTAACTGTTCCACCACCACTGTCACTCAGAAGGGAACTAAAAACTTAAAACAAGACAGTAAGTGAATGGTAAGAATGGGAGAAAGAAAAAGGAAGAAGCAAAAAGACACGGGTAATTATCTAGATAGTTCATGTATGAGCAGTAAGGAAGTGGGGTATTGGGAAATGAAGATGCACCTATGAGGGCACTGAGAGTTAGGGTAGGAAATTCCCAGAACAAAATTGTCCTGCCTCAGTATTACGTAAAGTTGGAATGACACTACTAATGGAATTACTTCATCCAATATATGTATATGGAGCAACAAGAACAGCAGCGATAATAGTAACAACCTCAACAGCATATGTCCTCAGAGATCTCCTTAAATATAGGCATTATCTTGTCATTTGGATAAAGGTACCTGTTTTATTGAAATTCATAGGCATAGGCTTACTCAGCAGACATTCCAAAATTCTTTTGACTGATTAACTTTACCTTTCAGCATAAATGACTTTTGTAAGTTCATGAATAGC
Source organism: Trichosurus vulpecula (assembly GCF_011100635.1). Classification (NCBI taxonomy): domain Eukaryota; kingdom Metazoa; phylum Chordata; class Mammalia; order Diprotodontia; family Phalangeridae; genus Trichosurus; species Trichosurus vulpecula. The sequence goes on along the minus strand of NC_050573.1, from coordinate 219,612,570 downwards.
TACTCTTCTATAATAAGTACAAGGACAAATGGTGAATCTTAATCTTTTACAGTTGCAAAGATTTTCTTGAAAATTCTGTACTCAAATTAAAAAGAGAATATTAGTGTCTAAACTATCCTACTGTCAGAAACAGACTATATCTTAAAGTCTTCTTCCCATTTTATTGATGAAAAGAAGCATGGATTATTGAAAGATGAAGTAATAAGTTTCATGACACAAAAATGTCTGTCATTCTTCTTCATGTTATGAGATGCATAAAATGAGATATTTCAGGAATCTCAAATCTGAATAAGACCCTGGTTGCCTATATACCACTCTCTCTGTGTGAAAAATAGGTATTTCCAAAGATAAATGTTTTAGACCAGTTTTTAGGTAGGTTCTTGGGCCTAGCAAAATATATTAAAATTTAAATATGGAGCAACTTTTGGGAGGATTATGTTTAATACATACACACATACATACATATGCACACTATATATATATACACATATTTTAAATATATGTGTGTATATATGTATATGAAATTTAAACAATTTTAGAGTTTTCTGAATCATTATCATCTATATTTATTTTAGAATGATTAAGTAGGCCCCAAAGATGGCAGAGAGAAGCCAGGAAGTTGCCTGAGCTCTCCCCAGTTTCCCTTGGAAACCACATTAAATCAAGCTTCTAAACAGATTCTGGAGCACAGAACCTACAAAAAGATGGAGTGAAACAATTTTCCCACTTAGGATAACTTAGAAGAACTTCAAGAAAGGTTTCTCTCACTTGGGCAGAAGGGGAGCATAACCCAGCAAAGACAGTGTCCAGGCAAGCCAGTGGGAGGCTCTTAGCCACAGCATGAGTCAGCAAATTAGATCCCTTGGTCCTGGTCAGCAGGCCAGTGGCATAGCAGGCCAACTGTGAGGCCTCACACACATACTCAGAAAAGGACACCATTGTGAAAAAGCCTACATGCAAAGCCTCAAAGGGGAATATGAATTGGTTTCAAGTGCAAAAAACCTTCTTGGAAGAGCTCAAGAAGGATTTTTAAAGTTAAATAAGAGTAGTAGAAGAATACTTGGGAAAATAAATGAGAGGTACACAAGAGAGAGTCAATGACTTAGAAGAGGAGGGACAAAAATTGACTGAGGAAAACAATTCATTAAAAAAAATTGGCCAAATTGGGGAAAAAAAAACCACTGAAGAAAACAAGTCCTTAAAAAATAGAATTGACCAAAGGAAAAAGAAGGTACAAAAGCTATCTGAAGAAAATAATTCCTTAGAAATTAGAATCAAGCAACAGGAGACTAATGACTCTATGAGACATCAAGAATGAGTCAAGCAAAATAAAAAGAATGAAAAAAATAGAAGAAAATGTAAAATACCTCATTGGTAATACAACGGACCTGGAAGATAGAACCTGGAGAAATAAATTAAGAATTAGTGGACTAACTGAAAGCCATCATCAAAAAAATAGTCTATATAACATCTTTCAAGAAATTGTCATGGAAAACTGCCTAGATATCCTAGAATCAGGGAATAAAATAGTCACTGAAAGAATCTACCAATCACATCCTGAAAGAGATCTCAAAATGAAAACTCCAAGGAAGATTATAGCCAAACTCCAGAATTATCAGGTCAAGGAGAAAATACTGAAAGCAGCCAGAAAGCAACAATTCAAATATCAAGGAACCAGAGTCAGGATTACACAGGATTTAGCAGCTTCAATATTAAAGGCTCGAAGGGCTTGGAATATGATATTTTGAAAGGCAAAGGAGCTTGGATTACAACCAAGAATCAACTACCCAGCAAAACTGAGTGCAATCTTTCAGGAGAAAAGTTGGATATTCAATGAAATAGGGGATTTTCAAATTTAACTGGAGAAAATATCAAAGCTGACAGAAAATTTGATCTTCAAATACAAGACTCAAGAGAAGCATAAAAAAGTAAGCAGGAATGAAAAAAAAAACATGTTATTCAATAAGGTTAAACTTCTCTACATGGGAAGATGATTCTTACAACTCTTGAGAACTATGTCTGCATTAGGGCAGTTAGAAGGTGGAGGTGGGGATGGTGAGCATTGTTTGAACCTTACTATCATCAGCTTTGGCTCAAAAGGGAATAACATAAACACTCCATTGTATACAGAAATTTATCTTACCCTATAGAGAAGTAGGATGGGAAAGAGGAAAGAAAAGAGAGGAGGGGGTGGCTGGGAAGGTAGAAAGAAGGGAAGAAATAGGAGGTGAATGGGAAAGAAAAGACATGGGGTCTGATACAAGGGAGGACAGATTGAGGGAGGTGGTGGTCAGAAGCAAAACACTGGTCAGGAGGTACAGGGTGAAAGCGGAGAGAAAAATATAAACAATAATACCAATAGTAAACATATATATATCAAGTGGTAAGGCATCCAGCATCTTAGAGGAGACGTTAAGTTAGTTGGTACAGGAACAAATAGACAATAAAACTATAATAGCGGGGGACTTCAACCACCCCCTCTTAGAATCAGATTAATCTAACCACAAAATTAACAAGAAAAAAGTTAAGGAGGTGTATAGAATTTTATAAAAGTTCGATACAATAGACCTCTAGAGAAAATTGAATGGGGAAAGAAAGAAATTTACCTTTTTCTCAGTAGTATATGGCACCTATACAAAAATTGAGCAGGTATTAGGCAAAGAAACCTCATAATGAAATGCAAAAAGGCAGAAATTTTAACTGCATCTTTTTCAGATCATGATGCAATAAAAATTACATGTAATAAATGTCTTTGTAAAGATGGACTAAAAATTAATTGCAAACTAAATAATTTAATCCTAAAGAATAAGTGAGTCAAAAAACAAATCATAGTTAAATCTAGAACTTCATCAAGGAGAGTGACAATAATGAGTCAACATACCAAAACTTATGGGATCCAACCAAAGCAGTAGTTGGGGGAAATTTTATATCTCTAAATATTTACATGAATGCAATAGAGAAAGAGGACATCAATGAATTGGGCATGCAACTAAAAAAGCTAGAAAAAACAAATTAAAACTCCCCAATTAAAAAACAAGTTAGAAATACTGAAAACCAAAGAAGAGGTTAATAAAAGTGAAGTTAAGAAAACTATTGAAGTAATAAATAAAACTAAGAATTGGCTTTATGAAAAACAGTGAACATTAACCTTTGGTTAATTTGATTTTAAAAAAAAAAGAAAGAAAACCAATCACCTGCATCAAAAATGAAAAGGGTGAACACACCACCAATGAAGAGGAAATTAAAGCAATAATTAGGAGCTATTTTGCCCAGCAGTATGCCAATAAATCTGAGAATCTAAGTGAAATGGTTGAATATTTAAAAAAATATAAATTGCTCAGATTAACAGAAGAGGAAATAAAATACTTAAATAACCCATTTCAGAAAAATAAATTGAACAAGCCATCAATGAAATCCCTAAGAAAAAAAATCTCCAGGACCAAATGGATTTACAAGTGAATTCTACCAAACATTTAAGGAACAATTAATTTTAATACTATATAAACTATATGGAAAAATAGGCAAAGAAGGAGTCCTAACAAATTCTTTTTATGATACAAATAGGGTGCAGATACCAAAACGAAGAAAAGCCAAAACAGAGAAAGAAAGTAATGGACTAAATTCCCTAATGAATGCTGATGCAAAAAATTCAAATAAAACATTAGCAAAGAAATTACAGCAATTTATCGTTTGGATATGACCAGCTGAAGTTTATACCAGAAAAGAGGGGCTGGTTCAATATTAGGAAAACTATCAGCATAATTGACCATATCAGTAAAAAAAGCCAAACTAACAGAAATCATGTGATTATTTCAATAGATGCAGAAGGAGTTTTTCACAAAATACAGCACCAATTCCTATTAAAAGCACTAGACAGCATAGGAATAAATGGAGTTTTTCTTAAAAGGATAAATACTATCTATGTAAAACTATCAGCAAGTGTTATATGTAATGGGGATATGCTAGAAACTTTCCCAATAAGATCAGAGGGGAAACAAGGATGTCCATTATCACCACATAGTTATTCCATATGACACTAGAAATGTTAGCTTTGAGAAGAAAAGGAAATTGGGAATTAGAATAGGCAAAGAAGAAACAAAGCTATCACTCTTTGAGATGATATGATAGTAAACTTAGAGAATCCTGGAAAATCATCTAATCAGCTGCTTGAAATAATTAACAAGTTTTGCGAAGTTGTAGGATATAAAATAAACCCACATGAATTATCAACATTTCTATATCATACTAACAAAGCCCAGCAGCAAGAGATAGAGAAATTCCATCTAAAATAGTTGTAGATAATGTAAAATATATGGGAGTCTACCTGCCAAGACACACTCATGAACTATATGAATACAATGACAAAACACTTTTCACACAAATAAATTCAGATCTAAACAATTGGAAAAATATCAATTGCTCATGGGTAGGCCAAGCTAATGTAATAAAAATCACAATTCTACCTAAATTAATTTACTTATTCAGTGTCATACCAATCAAACTACCAAAAATATTTTATAGAGCTAGAAAAAATAATAACAAAATTCATCTGGAAGAACAAAAGCTTCAGAATATCAAGGGAATTAATGGTAAAAAATGCAAATGAAGTCAGACTAGTCATACCAGATCTAAAACTATATTATAAAGGGGCAGTCCTCAAAACTCTTTGGTACTGGCTAGGAAAAAGTGTGGTAGATCAGTGGAATTGATTAGGCATGCAGGACACAGTAATCAATGACTATTGTAGTCTACTTTTTGATAAATCCAAAGACTGCAACTTCTGGGATAAGAACTCACTATTTGACAAAAAGTGCTGGGAAAGCTGGAAAATAGCATGGCCAAAATTAGGCATAGACCAACATCTCACAACATATAGCAATTAAGGTCAAAATGGGTACATGATTTAGATATACATGGTGATACCATAAGGAAATTAGGGTAGCAAAGAATAGTTTGCCTCTCAGATCTATGGAGAAGGGAAGAATTTATGATCAAAGAAGAGATAGAAAACATTATGAAAGGGAAAATGGCTAATTTTGATTACATTAAAATAAAAAGGTTTTGCACAAACAAAACCAATGCAACCATGATTAGAAGGAGAGAAGAAAGCTGGGAAAAAGTTATACTGTCAGAGTTTCTGATAAAGGCCTCATTTCACAAATATATAGAAAATTGAGTTAAATTTATAAGAAAACAAGTCATCTCTCAATTCATATATGGTCAATTGCTATGAACAGGCAGGTTTCAGATGAAAAAAGCCAAGTTATGTTTCATTATATTAAAAATTCTCTAAATCACTAGTGATTAGAGAAGTGCAAATTAAAACAACTCTGAGGTACCACCTCACACCTATCAGAATGGCTAATATGACAGAAAGGGAAAATGATAAATGTTGGGAAAGCTGGGAAAAATTTTAGGACAGTTGGAACACTAATGCTTCGTTGGTGGAGTTATGAACTGATGCAACCATTCTGGACAGCAATTTGGAACTATGCCCAAAGGGCTATAAAAATTTGTACCTTTGTATCCAGCAATACCACTACTAGGTCTGTATCCCAAAGAGATAATCAAAAAGGGAAAGGCACTCACATGTATAAAAATATTTATATCAGCTCTTTTTGTGGTAGCCAAGAATTGGAAATTAAGAGTATATCCATCAATTGGGGAATGGCTGAACAAGCTGTGCTATACGAATATAATGGTACTATAAGAAAGGATGAGTGGGCAGATTTCAGAAAAACCTCTATTACAAGAACTGACGCTGAATGAAATGAGCCAAACCAGGACAAAATTGTACACAGCAAATGCAACATTCTGTAATGATCAACTATAACAGACTTAAGTCTTCTCAGCAATACAATGTTTTAAAACAATTACAAAAGGCCCATGATGGAAAATGCACTCCACATTCAGATAAAGAACTGATGGTCTCAACTAAGATGGAAGCATACTATTTTTTTTCTCATGGTTTCCCCCATTTGTTGTGGTTCTTCTTTTACAACATGACTAATGTGGAAATATGTTTGATATGATGGTACATGTATAGCATATATCAGATTGCTTGCTATCTTGAGAAGGCAGGAGGGAAGGGAAGAGGGAGAAAAAATTTGGAACTCAAAATCTCATAAAAGTGGATGTTGTAAACCAATTTAAAAAGGGAATTATTTTTGGAGAAGGAAAAATTGAATTGAGGTCATGTCATTAAAGATATGTAGAGATGAGAATAGTATTTCAAGAAAAGAGACTGGCATGAATAAAGATGTAGAGGAAGGAAAATGTAAATTTAGTATATGCTCCTGTGCATCCTTTCTTCTGAACTGATATTTTACTAGTGGTGCTACTCACATCCTCACAGTCTAAACTTATATTTGACTTGGGGTAAGAAAACTCCTTTTAACTTCTTTTTACTCTCCTGATGCCAATGGTGAACCATATGTTATCCCATGACTTCAAAGCTCATTTGCATGGGGTCCTTTTAATTGGTATAGATTCATTAACCAAGGATTAGTTTAGAGGAAATAATTTCTAGGTTCAAGCTGATCTCCTGGGTGCTATCCCTTCACAGAGAATAAATGATCCAAGCTGTACGTTCAAGGTCCAAAGCTTGGTTCCCTTACCATCAAATGCCAATTCTACCTTGAACACACAGAAAACAGGGGCAAAAATTATCTAAGCCAATAGAAAACAGAAGCCAGAGAAAATATACAGACAAAAATGTATACCAGACAATATATAGAGTCAATGAGTCCTACCACTATGAAATGAGAGAGAGATAGAGAGAGAGAGAGAGAGAGAGAGAGAGAGAGAGAGAGAGAGAGAGAGAGAGAGAGAGAGAGAGAGATGATCCAGGTCTCTTCGAAAGAGAAATTTCCCTACTGTCTCTTGTCTCTAGGACAGTAAGTTGTGATTAGTGATTGGGATGCTGGCCTATCTGCATGTTGACATCTTTCCAGTCTTTTTCTCCCTTGAGGGACCTGAAAAAAATCTAAAACCACCTGGCTTCTCTCTTGATGTTTAAAGACAAGATCAGGATCTGTCTTTTCTCAAGTTTTCACCAACTCTTCCCCTCATGCAAACATGGAGCATTAAATAATCAATGTCTACCAATACTGAGGGTCCTGTGCAAGCGGGCTTCAAGGCACAAGTTACACATGTTGATTAGAGGCTGGTGAAGAAAACTGAAAAAGGCTGGTGGTCTTTGTTTTCATTTACTTTTTATTTAGAATTCCCACCAACCTTCACCCTTTAATATGTTGATAGGTGTATGATTTCACCTTTAAGAAATCTGTTGAATATGTCACTTTCTCTCCACCCTAATGAAGGCCCCCATCTCCCAAATCCTGGGTTATTGCAATAGTCTGCTGATGAGTTTGATTGACATGAGTCTCTTCCTTTCTTCAGTCCTTTTCCTATTCAGCTGCCATAATGATTTTCCTAAATTGCAGGTCTCCCTATCTCAACAACCCCTCCCTCTAAATCTATTAACTACAGTGGCTTCCTATCATCTCCAGGATCAAGTAGAATATTCTTTGTTTGATGTTCAATGCCCTTTAATAATTAGTCCCCACTGGACAAACAAGTATAGTATGATTTACACAGATGAATATGAATGTATATGTCTATATATGAGTATGATCATAGATATCTAAACATATGTATGTGTATTTAAGTGTATGTATACATGTCTATGTGTATGTATATATGTATCTATGTATTTCTCTGTGTGTATATATGTGTATATATTTATATATGTATGTGTATACACATGACTGTATATGTATGTGTATATATATATATAGATATCTATCTATCTCTATCTCTCTTTCTCTATCCATCTATCTATCTATCTATCTATCCATCAATCTATCTATCTATCTATCTATCTATCTATCTATCTGTCTAATTTCCACTTCCTGGCTTCCCTGAATTCTTTCAAATCCCAGCTAAAATCCCTCCTTCTATATGAAGCCTTTCCCAATCTCTTAGTACTTTCCCTCTGTTAATGATTTCCAATTTATCCTGTATATATTTTGTTTCTATGTAGTTACTCACATGTTCTCTCCTTTATTAGATTATAAGATATCTGAGCTCCTGGAGGGCAGGGCTGCCTTTTTTTTCAACCTTTCTTTGTATTCCCTATTGTTTAGAATAATGTCTGGCACATAATAAGTACTTCAATGTTTAACAAGTGGCTGACTTATATCACTTGTCAATCCTTCTATTCTCTGTAGCAGTACAGATCCTAATCCTTCCCATACTTTCTCATCCTGTGATTCTTGTCTATGTCTTCTATTGTAGCTTTTCAGTCATGTCCAACTCTTCAGTCATTTCTGACTTTTTGTGACCCCATGGAACATAATGTCCCATGGGATTTTCTTGGCAAAGATACTAGAATGGTTTGCTATTTCTTCTCCAGTGGATTAAGGCAAACAGGCAAAGTGACTTGCCCAGGGTCACACAGCTAGTATATGTCTGAGGCCATCCTGATTCCAGGCACAGTGCTCTATCCACTGAGCCATTTAGCCATCTCATGTTCTCTATAGTAACATTCCACTACTTATTATGTCATCTATAGTAACACCTGAAATATCAGACTACTTTCCTAAAGGTCTCTTAACATTATGGATACCAGTGAGCACATGTATTGTCTAATAGTTATCCTTCATCCTTAAGAGTAGAGATGTTACAGTAAAAATGAAGTGGCTTCACTGTTGTTAGATTTTGTCATAGATATTTTAATATTTAGATCCTTCTATTTTGTCTGTCATTCTTATATGTGCTTTTGAAGATCTGGCTCAGTTAAACTTTTCACATTATTTACAGCTTTCTGCAAACTTTTCCCCTCATTACCTCTGGTTCTTAATATGTTAGGAAACAATATTAATATTGATCTTTTATCAACCTCCTCAAAGATTATACAAATAGGTTTATATTCTAACCTGGATTTTCCCTTCCAGGGCAAATTTCTCTCATTTGGAAGAGATCAAACATTTGATGGCTAAAAAAGTTTACAAGCTTTATTTTAGCATCTGATTGATATCGGTTGAACTTCCTTTAAAATGGTGATAACCAGGGAAGATGTCCTTTTCTCCATTCTCCAATTTTTTACACTCATGGCTTATTTCAGTAAACCAGGTTAGAATTGCCTCAATTACATTCTTGTCTTCTCATTTCTATTCTTTTTTCTAATTTAGTATTGATGGTGGTATTTATTCTAACAATCTATGGACTGAGTCTACAAAGACAGCTGATTTAGCAATGCCTCCCACACCAATAGGCAATCATTTTGTTTGAGTATAAAAACATTTCAGGGTTTCTGTTGTTGTTGTTGTTGTTATTTAGGGCTCAGTATATTGAGCATCTCGCTATTGGCCTATTAAATAAAACATTTGTCTTCTATAGACAGGAAGCTTCAATATAATCTCCAAGGTTTTTGGCCTATTACTTCTTATTCCTGAACCAAGTTTTCCAAAATATTTCTTGCCATCCTTTCTTATCTTGAGCTTTACATCAAGTAATTAATTATTATAGTCTTATTATTTTAATTTCTAGTGTCTCAGCAAGTTCTTTGTAGAATTGTACTACCTTTTCATCCTTTGCAATTGATATTGACAGATATGTTAAAATATATTCATTGTTATCTTGGTGTAATTGTTTCTCATGAACCCTGCAATATGAAACAACTAAGTTTCCCTTGAGTTTATGCTTTTTAGTTGTCTTTGGATACATAATAAAAACAATTCAATGAACTCTTTTATTTAATTCTCTAAGGACAACCTGTGGTCATACTTAATGTGCTTTTATTTACATCAAGACTGATAGGATTAAGTTCTTTCTATAGTATATTCATCGTGTTATATTCAACTGCACAAGGATTTTGTATTTAGAACATATATAGCTGTATTTAGAACATCTATCGTTAAAATAATCATTGTAGACTGACTGAAATGTGCTATTTTTAGCACCCTCTTCCCAAGCTTATGGTACTCTGCCATACCACAGGAGCAGAAGAAGATTGCATGGAAGTGAAGGTGTTTTTCATTGATTCAAGGGTTGCCATGGCCAAGGAATTTATCACAATATGACCAGTTTCTCAGCTATGGTCAGGTATCATGAGATATTGATGAACTTCTCAATATTAAACTTATTCTCGAGAAAGTAGTTATAATCTGCCCAGATTGTATCTGAAGTCATTCTAATATATTAACACCTGAATGAGCTCATATTCTAATTAGAATAACCATCAAAATTAAATTTTGTACCTCTGCAGCATGAGAATAGGGCTTAATTAACCACCAGAACAGGGCTTAATACAATTCATATTTTGATGGGACTTTTCAGTTTTGAAAAATTGTTTTTTTTTCTCTCACAACAACCCAGTGAGATGGATAATGTTATTATCCACATTTCACAGATGAGAAAACAGAGGTTTCAAGAGATCAGTGTGACTATACAGCTTGGAAGAGTTAGTGTCAGGATTTGAACTTGATTTTTATTATTCAAAGTCTTAAGATGAGGTTTGAAATATAGTTTCAAATGAGATTATGAAGGGCCTTCACTTAGGAAAAACATCTTTCAGGATTTGTGCTACACAGGCTGGGCTAGTTTTTTCCTTAAAAAACAGTGAAGCTATCACTAAGACTTGATTGGTCTAATTGTTCAATCAGCAGATATGGTTTCCCAGTGAACTGGTACATAAAAACCTCAGCCCTCAAGGGGTTTATGCCCACCAGACTTGTTGGATGTCCTGCTATTATGGATGTTCACACTTATTTTTGATCAGATAAATTTCTGTATGGAAATGAGGAGTCTATGTCTACCAGTTGTAGTATTAATCCGATCAAAGATCTTCCCTACCCTTTCAATAGGGCTCAGGTGGGCCTAGGTGGGAAGGCCTGATTATATCTTTGTTCTTAAGTAGGCCCCAAACCCCTACTTACTAGGCACTAAACCTATGTGAGTGTGAAGCCCTCAGGGCCCCAAGGGGAGTTGCTAAGATCAGAGTCAATGGTATGTGCGATGAGTTCTAGTCAATCAGATTATGGCTAGGACTGTATAAAAAGAGAGCCCAGAACAGGGAACAGGACTGGGAGCAGCAGAGCCTGGCAGGATTCAGAAGCAGAGAGCTAGCATCAAGAGTGCAGAAGAGTACTGAACAAGAGGGAGTAGTGGAGATCAAGGAACTTGGAGTCAAAACTGCTGTAGGAGAGGGTACCGAGTGGGGAGAGTTAGGATTCATGAGTGAGCTTGTTATAGGGTGGCCCTAGCATCAAGGGGAAGCTACAGTATGACTTGGTTCGTTGCTATAATATTTTGTTATAATTTCCTTGTTACTGTAGTGAGGTGGGTGTACCGGTTTTGGAATATTATTGCCACAATATCAAATTGGGGGCATTGGTCCTTCAATCTGATCTTCTGGAGTCTAAATAAATGTTATACTGCCTCTGCCTTCTACCTAGAGAATTCCTTATACTTCGAGATGCTGAACCATTCAGGCATGCCCATGGTCCTCTCCAAGGTCATGGATTTTGCCTTCTGTTATACCTATCAGTCCTGAAGTACTGCTGAATATCCTTTCCATGCTACTATTATGTAAGTTATTTCTCTACCATGATGATAGAGGCTAGACACTTATGGATACAAATATCGCAGCACTAACCACAGAACTGACATAGTTTTCCTTACCTCATTAGGCAGTTATGTGATGATTGTACAAAGCCTGGAGATCTATTGCAGTGGATATAGGATATGCCTTTGAGAATGGAGGCTCAACAGAGATACAGAATGCAAGTGACTGTTGTGGGGGAAATTTAACCAGTAAATAAAATGAGGCCATTTTTCAAGTATAATATCATTTATTAATAGGCACATGAGATCTATTAATAAAGCACAGGTGAATAACATACCTCCATTAGCACCAAAGACCCAGAGTGAGAGCTGGCATGGTCCTTCTGATTGGCTTTACAGTACATCATTGGGACCTCCCCTGACAATCCTGATTGGTGGATATTTTAATGAGGTCATCTAAGAGTCCTGACTAGGGAATGTGAGTTGCTAGCAATCTTAAAGAGAAAAACATAAGCCGTCTCACTCAGATTTTCATTGGTTTGTTCTCCCTTTTGTAGACTAGGTCACCCCAAACTTTAATAAGGGGAGCTTAGACAAATTTCATACTCCCTGGAGGAGGGACCACTTCAAAACGGGCCTATTTATAACAGTAAACAGAAGGTAGGGGTCTGTTTGTGTGGGGCCCAGCTCAAACTATTGACACATCAGATGCCTTGGGGACTTGGAGTGATCCCTTTACTTGGTCAGACCCTTCAGAGACTGCCTTTCCTTTTTAGGAGTGTGTGTGTGTGTGTGTGTGTGTGTGTGTGTGTATGTGTGTAGGGGTATCTTGACAAAAAACAGGAGCAAAAAGTATGGATCACAAATTAATAATTGGCTATTAATATAATATTATATTATTAATTTCTTTCATGACATTGATAGCTCTTCCACTGACAATTCTTTTCAGCTGCCTTTTATGTGTTATTTTCCCTCATTAGAAAGTAAGCTCCTTGAAAACTGGAAGTCTTTTTGTTTTTATTTGTACCCCTAGAGATTAGTATAGTGAATGGCACTTTGTAAGCCTTTAAGGCTGCTACACACTTTGCACTTTGGCTTTTAGCAGTGGATTCATAGCAGCCTGTGATTATATACCAGCCCATTTTTCTAAGTCAATATTGGTAATGTGAGAAACATGCTCATTCTAGAAAGAGCAATACTCATTGTGAAGTCAGGAAAAGCTCTTATTTTATCTTACATATATTTTACATTCCTTGTGAATGAGTAACTCTCTAACGGAGTACACTTGCTCAGACAAATGCTAGACTTTTTATTTCCTATCCCTGATTCAAATTTTCCCCCTTGCTCTCCATTGGCTAGATGCAACCTCCTGAAGCACCCACTTTGTGTTCCCCTCCTTGATAGGTTCCCCCTCCCTCATCATGTACTGCATGTGCCTTCAAATTAGCTTGCTCTGTCCTTAGGGTGTGTTTGATAATATTAAAAATTTCCTTAGGCATGCATACAAGCTTCTGACCTTTTACTTAATCAGAAGCTTGGTTCTGCTAGGTCACAGCTCCAATTAGTACCAGTTACCTCTGATTTACATCCTGTTATCACTCAAGGCTGGGAGTAGTTTTAATCCTGTGGAAACAGAATTCCTTCTTTTGTTTCTCACCATAAGGTACTCCAGAAGATTTAACTCTAATTGGAATCAAACAAACAAACAAATAGGTATACTCATGTGTTATTGGTGGAGCTTTGAATTGCCCTAACAATCTGAACTGCTATTTGGAATTATTCTCAGACAGTGACAATAATTTCCATATGCTTTGAGCAAGAAATCTCATTGCTAGTCCTATGCTCTGAAAAAGTGATAATAAATTAAAGTCCAATGTATACCAAAATATGTATGTTTATATCGGGGTGTGTGTGTGTGTGTGTGTGTGTGTGTGTGTGTGTGTTAGCAAAAGTCTACAAACAAATTAGATGCTCCTCAACTGTGGAATAGTTAAACAAGTTATGTTATCTAAGTGCAATAGAATATTACTAAGATGAAAGAAATGATGACTGTAGAGAAACATGGAAAGCCAAATGAACTGATACAAAGCAGAATAAGCAAGACAACGAAAACCACATGGACAAAACGTCTAACCATGTAAGTGAATACAACAACAACAATAAGGAATATTTCATATTAGAAAATTATAATAACCTTGGTCCTGTCAACCTGAAACAAAAGACATTGACAAAACAGCAAAAATTAGGGCCTTTTAATGAGGAAAGGGAATGTAATCTGGGAACCACTAGGCAGCATCAGAGTTCAGGACTGCCCAAGAAGGGCAGAAGGGTGCAGAGGTAAATACATTTTAACAAGGAGGTAGTCTCCTGGGAGGCACAGTCTCCAGAAGCTAAACTATAAGTTAACACAACATAAACTATAACATAAGTATAACAACTGAAGTCCATAGAGAAGCCTGGTGGAGTCTCAAAAGTAGTAACTGTTGGTCAGAATGGGGGCTCTTTTATTTTTTTCTCTTTTCTTTTTAAACTGGTCTTAATAGTTTTATATTTACTGGTTTCAATTGTCCTCAGGTAATTGACAGACTGGGATCAAGCAAGATCAGTGTATTCAACAGTCCCAAAGATAAGACATAAGACCTTGTTTCATATTTTCTTTCTTGGAGAGTAAAGGATTATCTGTTTGGAACAAAGAATATGAAATCAATCTCAATGGATGTGTTGGTTAGTTTTACTGAAATGTGCTTTTTTTTTCTTTTAATTTATTGTCATTGTTATAATGAGTGGCTGTTTGGAAAGGGGAGGAGGTAATGTGACTAATCTCCTCCCAGTGTGTATTCTCACTAATAATTCTAGTTACCTGGAATGCACTCTCAGGTGTAACTTCATCCAGGAAGCCAATACCAGTTAGCTATTTCTCCACTCTCAAATTATATTTCTTTACCTGTGCGATAGGTAGCATTTGGCATAGTAGAGAGAGTGTTAGACTTGGAGTCAGGAAGAACTGACTTTGAAACCTATGTCAAAAACTTACTTGCTACATTATCTTGATCAAATCTCTCAGCCTCAGTTTCTTTATCTTCAGAACTCAGATAAGAAAAGTATATACCTCACAGGATTTTTGTGAGGATCAAAATGACATCAGATAAGCAAAATGCTTTGCAAATCTTAAAGTGCTACATAAATGTTAGTGATGGTGGCAAAGTTGGTGACGATGATATATCCTAGTAATGTCAACTCCTTGAAAACAAGGGTCTTTATTGTTGCTTTTGTTATTGTTATTTTGTCTCTGTATGTGCATAGTCAGTTAGTTCATTAACTTACTTTTAATATATATTTCATAATCATCTGCAACCCTACAAATTGTTTCAGCCCTGGAGAAGCAGAGTTAATAGAAGGTAAAGAAAATGTTAAATGAGGTGGTAGGTAGAAGACCAGATAGGTTCATCTAGCTAAGTGAAAACAAGTTATTTCCCTCCCAACTCAGTGATGGCAGTATCAGGAAGAGACAAAGAGATTTGAGTGATGTTGTAGGGGTTAGAATATACAAAATTTGGTGACTGGTTTTCTGGGGGGGAGGGATGAAGGAAAAGAACAGTTAAAGATGATGTGGGAATTATGTTGAAGTGACCATGAGAGCTATGATACAACAAAACTGATAAGTGGGAAGGTAGAACATGATGGTGCAATGAAGAGAACAGTGCCTTTTCTTTTTTTTTTTTTCAAAGAAGCTAGGTGGCACAATGGATAGAGCACTGGGCCTGGAGTCAGGAAAATCTGAGTCCAAATCTGACCTCAAACACTTACACCTGTGTGACCCTGTGAAATGGGGATCATAGTAGCATCTACCTCATCAGGTTGCTGTGAGAATCAAATGAGATATTCGTGTATCATTTAGCATGGTGTCTGGCACATAACAGACAATTAATAAATGCTTACTCCCTTTCCTTCTTATCCTCTTTTGGAGCCAATGTCTGTTTTCAAGTTCTAGCTCAGTCACTTAATACTTGTAAAATGAGCAAGCCACTCAAACTCTCTTGCCCTCAATTTTTTTCATCAGCTAAATGAGAGGGTTGAACTCAGTGACCTCTAAGGTCTTTGTCCAGATCTAGATCTGTGATCTTCTGATTCAAATATGTAATCACAAGTTCTTTACTTTGGAACCCTTCAGCTAGTGTCACACACACACACACACACACACACACACACACACACACACACCCATTAGAAATGAAGGCAATATTAATATAATTCAGAAAATCCATCGATATTCTAGCAAAATAGGATTTTTTAAATGTGTTTGTGTGAATGCATACTCGTTCTCTGTTTCAACTGGTTTATTAAGGATTTTTGTTTAAAAAAATTAAAAATGCTCTGTTGTTTTTTACAGCTAAGGTTACCTTTACAGTTGGGTACAATTTGGAGGTTATTTAATTAGTACCACTTGCTCTGTCCACAGGCACTTCATAGCAATAGGATAGTGGCAAATGCTGAAGCCGAGGAATGAGGTTCCTTTTGTTTGTGACACCTTACTGTATTCTGCTTGGAGGAGAGTTGGGGTTGCATTATATTTATCAGAGTAGAGTTAAATGAAGTTTGGGAAGATTTAATCTAATTATTTGGTGACTCTCAAAGGATCATAGAACTAAGAGCTGGAAGGGACATCAGAGGCTGACTAGCCTAACTGCCTAATTTTATAGATAAGGAGGCTGAATCTCATCAATGAGAAATGGCTTGCCCAAGTTACTAAGGTAATAACTAGAACAAACGGGATGGTGACTCAGGTCCAGAGCAACAAGTGCTCTTCCGCTGTGCCAGGATGCCTGTCTCACCAATGAGGGCACTGATAACAGTGTCCTATAAAGCTTCATGCTGGTGAAAAATTGTTTATAAATGAATCTTGTTTTAGCTTGGAGAAGAACTAATATTGTTCAGTCTCAATAGTTTATATTCATAGAGATATACCTACATAGCTAGACAGACAGACATTACAGATAGCAGAGAGATGGACAGATGATAGATAAACAAATATGCACACAGAAATATATGTATACATGATTATATATGTATATATCCATGTGTATTTTATATGTATGTAGATGAAATATGTATTATGCTGTATATAGTTTGCAGTGCTATAATGTATGTAATTTTAGTATGTTTTCTATAAAATACGGAAGTACACATGCATGTTCTGTTCCAAACTATTTTTGTGGGAGGTGCATTTATGTTTGTTCAAGTATGTTTTATAAACTCTGGTCTGTGTAAAAAAATAAAAATGATAATTGAATTAGTTATTGTTTTTAGCTACCCATCGGGGTCCATTCTGGTTTTTGGTACATGGTTTACTTCATTTCAGTTCCCAGACACTGATAATGGGTAAGTGACAGAAGCCAATTGTTCCCAAGATAATGCAATGTCTCAGTCAAGAAGAGGGTGACAGGAATTAAATAGGCAAGCTGATAAAAGACAGAAGATCATTTCAGCTCATGGACTTTTAAAGAAAACCTTTTAGATACATGTTGTATTAAAAGACAGATTGTTCTGTAATAAGATAACTTCAAAACTGTTTGAGCTATACATTGTGCCTATGTACATTGTTATGTGAAAATACAAACAATCATGATTTCTTTTCTGGACCAATAAATTGTGTTTCTTTAAGATTACCTAGAAGAAGTGGGAACACAGAGGATTAGATCGTGACCTGCCTGAGAGTCTTGAATAGTTAATCAGGCAGAACTTTTGCTGCTCCTTGAAAGATTCAAGAATTTTTTTTTTAAATCAAGCTCTTTGACCTAACCTTATCAAACCAAGGTGTCAGCTGCCTCTCAGAAGTCGGGTGCTAAGTTTTGACTCCTATTTTTTCAGGGCTGTGTGTGTGTGTGTGTGTGTGTGTGTGTGTGTGTGTAGTCCAAGAATAGACAAGAAGTGCCAGGAAGAATACACACACATGCACGCACGTGTGCACACACACACACACACACACATACGCACACAATTCAAACAAATTTTATCCCGTGGATAATGTGTGACTACATACAAGGGAAAGCAGATGTTAGGAATGGCACTGAAGTGTTCAGGTCTGAATGGGTATTAGATCCCTCTGCAGGGGGTGGAGGCTGGAGAGAGTGATCTGTAAGAAGAAAAGGAAGACATGTCAACTAAAAGCAAAGGATAGTCTAGGGAACACTCTATGAAATGTAAGGAAAATCACAGTGGATTGATTCAAGGTAAATCATGTAAGCAAGGAGATAAAAAATAAGAAATAATGTTAGGGTCATTGTCCAGAAGGGAACTTCAACAAGATACTGAGAAGCTCAAGATATTCCAGCAGTTAATTGTTTCCAGTCAGTTCTGTGGGACAAACTAGCTTTTTCCTTTTGTTTCCTTAATGGGGAAAGTGACCTGGGATCTAACTGACAGAGTATTTCACCAACTGAGAAAAGGATCAAAGGAAGATAAAACATCCTATTGACATTTTTCTTGGCCTTGTTACTACTAACTCTCATTTAACTTTGACACATATGTTGCAGGTTGTTGATAACTAAATTAACAATTAGTATAGCTCACAATTTTGAAGTATAATTATGATTAGATAATTAACATGTTCAATTCCTTTAAAATATACGAGTTGGATCTGTGTTGGGTACCATTAAAATTACCCTCAAATGTTTCTCTGATAATTAAATATTCTTAAATATGGCTCTAAACAATTGGAATTTAGGGACCAGAAACATGACTTTTTTCTTGAATTTTTTTTAAATTTCAAAGGGGCACATACTTCCATAATTGTTGTCCTTAGTTTATCTACTTACCTTGCTAAAAACAATGAAATGATGAGGTGTTACTGCACTTGATAGAATCTCCACTAGAATGTTTTTATTCTGTGGAATAACAGAAATGGACGAACAAAAGTGTGTTAAGTTTATTGTATTGAGCCACTTGTCCTAGAGCAGAGAAAATATTAGCCAGGCAAGTGTATTTTTGGTGTTGTTCTCACAACAAATAAAAACACTAAATTACAAGAAAAGCAGCTTGCTTACATTGTGCTTTTGTCATATTCTGGTGTTTGCAGCTATTCCCATACCTTCTTCTGAATGAAGAAGGATAGTTTGTGAAGGATTAATCTGAGAATCAGATACGCTATCCTAGTTTGTAATGCATCATCATTACTCAAAGGTCCTATTTGAGGTACTTTATATGCAGAAGGAACAAAATATACCCTCAATATCAGGGAAATCTAAGTGTGGCACATGAGTTTCCAACTACCTCTTGGAGTGGGGGAGGTGAGAGCGGAGATTTCACCAGCCACATCCAATCTAGTGAAAAAAATGCAAAACAGGCAGTACTAGCAGAATTGTATTGATGCACTTTTCCTTGTCTTCCCTGGCCCATGGATTCCTATTAATTTCTTGAACACTGAAGGTCATGAATGAAACCAAGGTTGATAGGTATGATGTACACAGCACAGTTGTAATGTCTATATGCAATGTAAATATTCTCCACTTTTAACCCAGACTCAGGGAAGAAATCATGATCATAGAGGACAAATGCCAGATTTCAAGATCTTAGACTTATATTCGTTTGGGGATAATGATGAGATTCATGATATTGCCTTCTTTCAGGTAAATGAGCAAGGGTGGAGTTGAAGAGGCTAATAATTTGTGATACTATGACATTCAAATTAAGAATTAGGGCTATGTTTGAGGTGGAAAGAATGTGAGTCAGGTATTGAATTCATTTTACGCAGTGAGAAAATAAGGAGAATTGTGATGATCTGGACAGAATGACAGTCAAATTGTGTGAACTTCAGAGGAAGAGATAATAACAGATGGAGGATCTGGCATTGGCATTGTCTGAGAAATGAATGTCCCAACTCTTCCTCCAGGCTCTGTGTTTATATTTATGGGAGGAATGGCCAGAATAGTAAAAGCTACATGTGCTCAAGTACTTTCCAAGTCTTCTGAAGAAAACATAGTTTATTTAAATACCAGAAGATCCAATTAAATTCAACAAGAAGTTATTATATGCCAGCTATGTGAAAAGACTAGGAGCCACACAGATAAAAAATGAATGCAATCCTTGCCACAGTCTTTCCACCTCAAATTTGGCTTTAATGCTTGACTCTAATACATTGAAAACCCTTTGAATACTCCATTAACTCAATTTATCAAGGTGCTTACATTGTACTGGGGGATACAAAAGATACAAAAAGATCAGTAATTACGAGGTAATTTGATATAAGATCATTTGAGGAGGGAGAAAACGCTAAAAGCTGGTAGGATCATGAAAAGTTTCCAGTAGGAGGTAACAGCTAACCTGAGACTGAAAAGAAGCTTATGATTCTGGGAGTGTGGAGAGGGTATGTTAAAAGAACAGGAGAAGGAAGACTCTGCAAAGGCATAGAAGTGGGAGACAGGAGGCTTAGTTCATAAAAAAAATAAGTAGGCTCTTTTTTTGAAGCATCTATGGCATCATCTCTGCCAACGATTCTTAAATCTACCTTTCTGCCTTAAACTCTCTGCTGACCTCCATTTTCTCATCTCCAACTAACAACCTTTTCAACATCTAGAATTGTATGTCTAGTAGACATCTTAAAGTCAACATGTTCAAACTTGAACTCATAATTTTTTTTCTCATGACCCCTTCCCTCTCCCCCACAATTTACCTATTATTGTCAAGGACAAACCATCCTCCCTACTCCTCAGGTTTGTAACCTTGGTGTTATCATTGACTTTTCACTACCTTTAGCTCTCCATATTTAACCTGTTGCCAAGGCATGTCAATTTCACCTTTGCAATATCTCTCCATTATTCCCCCTTTTCTCCTCTGACACTGGCACTAATCAATGCAGGCCCCCTTACCTCATGCTTGGACTATTTCAGTAACCTGCTGATGGGTCTGCCTGCCTCAAGTCCCTCTTCTATCCAATTCATTTCTCTATTCATTTGCTAAAGTGATTTTCCTAAAGTGTAGGTCTGACCACGTGACCCCCTACTAAATAAACCTCACTGGTTCTCTATCATCTCAGATTTGAAAACAAAATTCTTTGTTTGGCACTCAAAGCCTTCATAACCTAGGCTCTCCCAACTCTTTCCTTTCTAGGCTTCTTTCACCTCATACCCACCACATATCCTTTTACTCACTGACACTAGTCTTCTTGCTGTTCTATGAACAAGACACTCCATCTCTCAGCTCTAGACATTTTCTTTGACTTGTCTTTCTGTGCCTTGAATGCATGTCTTCCCCATCTGTACCTACTGTCTTCTCTGACTTCTGTGAAATTCCAACTAAAATCTCATTTTCCTAAGAAATCTTTTCCAATCCTTCTCAATTTTAGTGTATTCCCTTCTTTAATTATTTCCTATTTATCCTCTTCTCTGGGTTGTCTATATATTTTTATTTGTTTGTGGTGTCCTCATTAGATTGTGAGCTCCTTGAAGGAAGGGTCTGTCTTTTGCCTTGTTTTGTATTCCTGGGATTTAGCACAGTACCTAGAACATAGTAAGCCTCAAAAAAATGTTTGTTGCATGACTTACTTAAATGAGAAGAGGACTAATGTGAAACATTTCTGGAAGCTCTGAAAGGCTTTAAATGCCAAATTGAAGAGTTGGAAGGAATCTGAGAGAAAAAAAAAATCTGGGATAAAGGACAGTTTGTTAATAATGGAAAGGGGAGGAACGTCTAGGTGGTACAGTGGATAGAGCACTGGCCCTGGAGTCAGGATGAGTTGAGTTCAAATCCAGCCTCCAGTGCTTACTAGCTGTGTGACCCTAGGCAAGTCATTTACTCCAGTTGCCTCCAAAACAAAATAATGAAAGGGGGATGAAGAAGGGGCAGAAAGGTCCCACTAGAAGAGGATGACCAAGGAGGTTAGGGACGAAAGACAATTAGGGATAAGTCAATTAAAGATGGGATTTAAAATAAGA
Source organism: Trichosurus vulpecula (assembly GCF_011100635.1). Taxonomy (NCBI): domain Eukaryota; kingdom Metazoa; phylum Chordata; class Mammalia; order Diprotodontia; family Phalangeridae; genus Trichosurus; species Trichosurus vulpecula. Next base: position 219,591,073 of record NC_050573.1, on the reverse strand, counting down.
AAAAAGAAAAGGTCTTGACTGTGCAGACATCTATGTATTCCTCTCCCCTTAAAAGACATGGATTAGAATACCAAACAGTAGAGATTTTTTAGCCATGCAGCAGAAGAGAGTAAAATATAGAGAATTACATACAGTAAAATAAGTAAAAATAGTGTGATGTAATCTTGGCTTATAGTACTTTCCAAATACAGCCACATCAATGACCTGCAATGGATGATGGCAGAGGCAAGACTTGTGATGGCTAGGAGAGTCCTTCAGTTAAGGAGGCATCTGTTGATGGTGTCTATCAATAGACTTCGTTGATATTCCCATGAATATCTCTCTTTAACTTTTGCAAATAATCAAAATCAATTTAAGGAAAAACTTGTAAATACAATATGAGACCAAGTTAAGTATGATAACTTTTGATTAAAAAAAGAGGTGCGGAGATAAAATAATATTTTTAGTGAATCTTGTAAAGAAGTTTTGAAGACAATTCCAAAATAGTACTACCACAGATATTTTTGAACAGAAACACTGGGATATGTCTCCCAAGGGCACTATTTCAAAAGGAAACCACACTCATTTAGACATATTGGTTCTGTTGTTTTTTGGAAAAAAAATCTTTTATTGCTCTAGAGTTGTACCTTATATATTTCTTATATATATATTTCTCTCCTGCTAGTCTTAGCTCGCATAGGAATAATACTTTTCACAAACAGAAAGGAAATGCCCTTTGAAATAAAAGCTACAACATGTCACACAGACAGCCAAAAATACAATTTTAAAATGTCACAGAAGGTTAAAGTTTCATAATGCAGATGCATTTTCATCTTCAGCTGCTGTCCCTAGCTAAGATATTTAATGCAAAATGCAAGGTAAAGTCAATGCATCATAAACTTTGTAAATGTTATTTTCAAGATGCTGCAAAAAAAAATTGGACTTTTAATCTTTGCATAGAACTTTTTGCACTACTGTCTATAGCTCTGTTCTCTAAAAAAAAATGATGTTACAAGACCAATGTACAGCAACTGAGTTTAACCAGCATTATTGAGCCATTCTCTAATTCTTCCAAAGCAGGAAGTGGGATGAATAAATCACTAATATGCTTTGTGCCAACTCCTACTATTAGAATTAAGGATTTCTTTTCTTCTGGGGTATTAAAACAAGAATTGATTGGAAAGTCTGCCTATTTGCACCCCAGGCTGAATAGATGTTGAAGGGGCATAGCCTGGTATGAGGTATCCCTGGGGCAGAGACAATAGGTACATAGTAGGAAATTCGGCTTCAGTACAAAATGATGAGGACCCTAATATAACAGAATTCCATTTATTTCAACTAAAGTCAATAGAAAGGCCAATTGTGAAGTGCCTTCTACAAAAAAAAAAATCACTATGTAGGATGTAAGTATAAAAGACTACAAATTATTCCTTTGCTTCAAAGAACACACAAACTAATGTAATATGGGAAGATATAATCCCTGTTTTTTATTGTTTTTTTTTACAGATGTCCTCCATTTCAACTTCACTTAGTCTTCAATTACCAATCAATCTACAAACATTTGTTGAATTCCTCCTATGTGCTAGGCACTGAGGTAAGTGTTGGACATAGCCAATTTTTGTTATAGAAAGCTCTGGAATTTCCAGGGTGGCTTGTACCTGAAAGAATCAGGCTGTGTAGTTCAATTGGAAGAAAATGGCAGTCAGGGTAAGAGAGCAGGTAGAGTTCCAAAGAGGAGAAAAGCAGCAGCATACAAAGGAAAAGTAGGTGGCCATACACTTGAAAGTCATAGTAACTTCCTCATGGGATGGAAGTACATATAGGTGATGTGAGATGAGAAATGAAATGAAGTGAAATGAAAACAGAACACTGACCTGTTAACTCAGAATGACAAATATCAGCCAGAGAAGAGAGGGACTTCAGCAAGTGTCAGTTGGCCATGAAGTGCCAGCTCCCCATAGTGTGACTTTAAAATAGGGCGACAATTTACAGATTGATAGCTTTCTTCAATCCTTAAGGAATTTAACAAGGATTTTTTTTAAAGTGCTTATTATGTTTTAGGCATTGTGCTATGTGGTGGGGATACAAAAAAGATCAAAAAACATTCACAACATCCCCTGCCCTCAAGGCATTCGCAAACTAATGGGAAAGACAGAAAACATGAAAGTTATTTTCCTAAACGAAAATTACTAGTTACATACGAAGTATATACAGAATAGATGGGAGGTAATCTCATTGTTAGTATGTGTTTGAAGTGATTGAATTCTTAAGTCTACTATGGAAAGGGAAAGAAGGCAGAATAAAAGATGTTACTAATTCCCAGGAGATGGAGAAGACAGAATCTATTCCAGGGGTAGGAAACCTGCAGCCTCAAGGCCACATGTGGCCCCCTAGGTCCTCAAGTGCAACCCTTTGAATCTAAACTTCACAGAACAAATCCTTTTAATAAGGGGGATTTGTTCTGTGAAGTTTTGATTCTGTTGAAAGGCCACACGTGGTCTCAAGGCTGTACATACAAATATAACTAAGGTTATAGTAATAAGAGGAATGACAAATCAAAAAGTAAAAATAAACCATGCTGCGTATTAGAATAAATATATTAGCAAGGTCAAATAAAAAGAGGAGGGGAAGGGCAAGATAAGAAGGCAGGGAGGGCGCAGTGAATTTGGCTGGCTGGCTTTTCCTGAATACTTGCTACAATGGATCACTTATGTCCTTCTGTGATAAGCCTGATTAGGTGTGATTAGATTTGAGGAAGCAGTCTTATTTTTCTTTCTTTCAGGACCTTTTTTTTATCTTCAAGGCTTGGCTTTAATGCCACCCACTCCATTGAATCATTCCTAATCCAACAGTTGATATTGCTATCTTTCTTCTTAAAGATATCTTTTTATTACTAATATCTATATCTTTCATTAATAATAATAATAACAGTATCTAACTTTTACATAACAGGCCCTGTGCTAGGAGTTTTAAATTATTATCTCACTTGTTATTTGCAAAAACTTTGGGATTTAGATGCTATTATTATCCTCATTTTACAGATGAGGAGACTGAGTTGCTCAGGGTCAAACTGCTATTATGTGTCTGAGGTCACATTTGAACTCAGGTCTTCCTAACTCCAGTCTGGGGCTACATTTACTGTCTACCTAATTGTCCTCAATATTATATTTGCATGCACATGCCTGTAGACTGTAAACTCTTTGATGGGTGGGACCCTCTTTTTTTCCTCTTCATATCCTTGGTGTCTAGTACATAGTTGAGTTATAATAAATATTTTTGAATGAGAAATGCATAGTGACACAAACAATTATGAATTTGGCATTCTTTTAAGTGAATTTGTGTTTTATTCTTCATAACAAGCTTCTAAGTACTTTTAAAAACTAGCAGTGCATATATGTAAGGTGCTGTCCCTTTAAAAAAATGAGTAGCTTGCAGAAAGAAGAGTAGGGAAAAAAAAAACTTTTTTTTGCATAAAGAAGAAAAAATAAATCAACTTGAAATAATGTAAATTAATGCACCTTTCATGGGCAAACATTTTAGTACCGGAAAGATTCAGAAAAAATAACTTCGGCTTCACAAAAACTACTAAAATCCATATGTTAAGAAACCATTTTCAGAGAGAAGGTTAGCAATTTGATTGCTGAAAGGGACAGAAAAGAAACTTTTGCATCAGTAAAAAGCATCAAATCACCTTCTAAAGGATGTAAAGTTATGTTCCCATATATGAATAGTTTAAGTTTAAGAAGGTGAAATTTTATGTACTAAGTGCTAAAATGTACATGTGAGTATGAATAAACAGTTTTCAGAGATGAACTATGTAGGGAGGACTAGTTTGAGGATGGAATAAAGCATAGAGCATTGTGGTCCATCAGTTCATTTTCAGGTTAAAGAGGTCAAAACTCACAAAGTTTTAATACTATTTTATGATTAAATAAGAACTGGGTTTTAAAACTGTCAGAGAAGGGGAGTTCATGAGGTTTTTTTTTTTTTTTTAGCCTTATAAGGGAAAGGTGAGTCACAGAGCACCAGGTGATACCAATTTACACCAAGGAAAAGGGTGAAGAACTTGACTGGAATGATCAAGGAGTGGTAGGAGTGAACTCAGTAGGAGGTGGAAAATTCAGTACTGAGGGAGTTGTGTGAAGAAACCAACAACAGGAGAGTCAGCCATCTGCCAAGACTGCTTCTTTCCTAATTGGCTAGAGAAAGGCCCATCTCATTAGAAGACAGCTGAATTTCCCTTTAGCACCATCTATAGTCTGAGAAAGGTGAAACTTCTCAGAGTTGCTTTTTGTTCTCTGTGGCCCTTGTGGTTAGAGAGGAAAGATGGAGAAAAGGGAATAGAGGCTTTGTAGCTGATTTGCTGTTGGATTGGCTGGCTGACAGGTAATTAAACACTACAGAATGAGTAAGAATGAGACTAAGGTGAGTGAACAGCTTTTCTGGGTTTTTCTCCATTGCTCTGAGAGGGATAGCTAACTGAGATTTACAGTTCTCTGTGTGAATATATACAAATGTTATACAATGTGCAATTAGTATAGAATTGTATATAATAGTATACAATTAGTATAATATTTTTGTCGTGCATATTGTAAGTTAAAAGAGCTTGTTAATGGTCCCTAAGTTTTTAGAGAGATAAGGATTTGCCCAGGAGGAGACTGATCAGGACAAGAAGAAGAATAATTTAGCAAAGAAATGCCTTTATGTGGGGCAGTTTTCCTGAATGTACCAACAACATCAAAGGCTGATGTCCATAGTTGTGAGGTATCCCAAACACATGGTTTTTCTGCATTCATTTATCTCCACACCAACCTTAAGAAAGTGTGTGCCCACTATTCCCTATAAATATTGAGTTCATTAGTGAGAAATATGATCCAGGTTTGCATGCAGACTGATATATTAGTACTTTCAGTATTTGCTCATATTGAGTGGATGTTATTTTTTATTGCTTTTGTCTTACTCTTTTGTAAATTATTATAGTGAGTTCTGATGGCAATATCATTGTCTTTTTTCTTTTAAATCAAGACCACACTAGAATGGTGAGTAGGGAGAGTGATGAGGAGGGGGAATATATTTTCTACAAAAGGATTTTCCCTAGAATCTTGAAATAATTTGAGTATAACAATGTAATAGTGATTCTTCTCTGAATATGTGACGGCATATTGGAATGGGTGAATTAGCTTAGAGCGAGTGGATGGCCTATGCCCCTTGCTAGAGGTTGACAGGGAAGCATGACACCACAAATATGCCACAAACACATTACATTTGGATGAAATATATTTGGTATTCCACCTATCAAGTTTATGGGTTTTTTATGGATTTGTAGATTAATTCCTGCAACACCTACAATAATTAAATTGATCCATTTCTATTCCAAAGTCTTCAATGACTCTTAGTTACCTGATTTATAAATTATAAATCCTTGAATCTGATGCTTAAAGCCTTTCAGAGGTATGCTCCAATCTATCTGTCCTTTAATTTTGGTACTCCTTTTAATATTATCCGCATTCCAGCCAAACTTGATCACCTTCCAACCATTTTATCATTCTTTACCCTCTTGTCTCAATGTCAGTTCAGTCCCATATACCTAGTGTCTGTTGCCTTCCTTCTCATCTCCATCAATTCAAATCACTTCTTTCTTTCAGTGACCAACTCAAAAACTAGCACCTCTACCTGGCCCCCTCCTCTGTGAGGTACAAGTGATTGCTCCTTCCTCAAGTTCCTTGCAGAAGTTTGACTGAAACTTTGCTTTTTACTGATTTCACCCTATCTGGTGATATCATTGTTTTTTGTATTTGCTTTTCTTGCCTCTTCCCCTATTCCCTCATATTTCAAGATCCTTAAGAATATTTCTTGAATAATGTCTATTTTTCTATTCCCTACACCTAGGTAATGGTGAAAATCAACCTATCGTATCTGAATTTGCAGTACCCTAAATCACATATTGGGGGGCACATGTGGTGGGATTAAATGATGAAGGATTTCAAAATTTGGGATGATGTGGCTGTGCAAGAGTACCATGATGGCAGTAGGTGGGCTTTTGCCAAAAAGGATTGGCCACTGAGTTATGAAGAACAACACAGATTTTAAAGGATGAAGTACCTTGTCTTTTCATTGTCTTCTCCTCTCCAGAATGTGTGGAGTAAGACTTTATTTCTGGGTCTCCTGTGGGAACAGGGGGAGTGCTTCTCCCCACCATCCCCAGCAACTATGACAGATGTTCACACAAAAGCGTACACATGTGCGAGCCGGAAATCGGGCCTGGGTTGTCTCTTCTGATTTTTTATTTCCCTGAGTGACTAAAATGACTGAACAACAACCAAAATATAAATGGATGAAATCACCAAGTTTAAGAGGTCTGGCATTCTTGGGTCCTTTAGTCAGAGTAAGAGATGAAGGATTGTACCAATGTGCCTTCCTCATAGAACACAGTCACAAAGGAATGATTCTAAGTCTTGGTCTGGTTGGCTAAAAGCTGTGGACCTTGAGGGAATTATTATAGTGAAGAGCTGAGATGAAATGTCTATTCAGCAGTCCCACTAAGTGCTCAAAGTTATAATATTTTAAGTATCAGTCTCCTGGAAATGTAAGTTATGAGTTATGGTATCATGCCTTAAATCTTTGTTAATGCAAACTGATGAGGCTTTTATGTTATAATCATTTCTTTTCTCTGGGAAAAACAAATAGTTGTCCTTCCTATATAGGATGTACATTGTACATTGAGACTATTTCTACTCAGTTTTTAGAGAGATCCTAACCCAAGCCATGTCTAAATTCTGACAGAGATGTAAAGAAAGAGAGATAATAAGAAAGGACCTTACCTCTTTCTTGAAGCCAGACTTTACCAGAAGTTAACATAGGTTTCCATGTATGAAACCAGAGATGGGGCCCCTTAGTGAGAGAGGGAATAGTCAGTCCTCTGGATCTAGCAACATTTCTGTGTTGAAAACTATTAGGGTGCTTTGTACATTTTTCTTTTAAAAAAGACCTGTGATTATACTAGAGTACAGAACTTCCAGTGATGAATGCTTTTTATTAGTACCCTGTCTCTGCCCCTGCCCTGCATTCCCATACTTCTTCTGCTCCCCCTGTCTACTACCCCTTTCCTTCTCAATCCCCAACCCCCCATTTACCCTGGAAATTTATGATCAGATAGAGAAGTGGGCTGGAAAGAAAAGCAAGAGCAACAATGGATGGCCCAATAGTAACCATGGTCCATGGAATGTTGAAAGACCTAAAAAATAAAAGGTCTTTAAGCCCAGATTGTCTATGGAAGATTTATGGTAGGATGTGGACACCAGCACAAAGGTTGAAAAGGGGGGGGGAGACTGTGATTGCACAATTGGAGAAAGCACTCTCATTACCCATGGAACTGGTTAGTTACTGATGGAGTGTGCACTAGGTACAGACTCCATCAGAGAACAATAAAAAAGAGTTCAAACTGGGACCCATGAATTCTACATTAAAAAAGGCTTTAATAGTTTTTTTTTCTTTTCATGGTAACCATGTCAAACCATAATTAAAATCATAAAATGTCTAATTACATGTTCATTACATGTATTTTGACAAAGCCTCATTATAAGAAATAACTTGTAGTACCTTTTACTTCCCCCAAATATAAACATGGACTGTGGGCCTTTCAAAAATTTAATTTGTTCCCAATGGGTGTCATCATTGCTTCTTCTCATCCAATTAAGATAAAAGATCCTGTAAAGTCTGAAGTTTCACAGGATCATAGATTCAGGACTGAAATGGACCTTAAAGGCCCCTTGAAGAGGGAACATGAAGGGCAAGCAAGTCCATCTAGCTGGAATAGCATGGAGAGAGAGAAAAAGACAGTGAGAGAGAGAGAGAGAGAGAGACAGAGACAGAGACAGAGACAGAGAGACAGAGACAGACAGAGAAGGACGGACAGACAGACACCAACCATGTGGCAGTCAAAGCCTCATCCTCATCATAACCACTACCTCCCCTCAGTTCCAAAAGAAGATTGCCTAGGATTCTGAACCAAAGAACCTTGGAAATAGTAATCATTCTTCTCTAATCCCTCTAAGGGGGCAGCTAGTTGAAATGGATAGAGCGCTGGGCCTGGAAACAGAAAAAAAATTAGAGTTCAAATTTGACCTTAGATATTCATTAGCTCTGTGACACTGAGCAAGTCACTTAACCCCTGCCTAAAATGGAGAAGGAAATGGCAAACCACTCCAGTATCTTTGCCAAGAAAACTCCATGGACAGTTGGTCAGACAAGACTGAATGACTGAGCAACAACATCCCTGCTAAGACTACCATCCCTGCTTCCACTCAATTCCCATAGCCATCACTGAAGTGAGCAATCACCGTGAAGTAGGGGCTTACTTTCCTCACCACCACCACTCATTGCAACCAATGTGCAACAATGTAGCATAAGAATCCTGAGAGGGGTAAATCTCCTTGGTCCCTCCACCCAGCCCACCAACCCTACTACTAGACCAGCTCCTACAGCTATCATCTCTGGGACGAGCTTCTGTGGAGATGTGACCTAACATTTCTTTTGTGAGTGCTGTAGCCCTGCCTCCTTAGCAGTCACAACTACTAAAGACCTAGGAAATAAAATTCTTACTACGAAAGGCTTTGGTACTCAAGTGATTCAACATCAGAAATAAATAAGACTTTAGCAGTGGAAATGAAATTAGAGGCATCACTATTTGTGTTGCTCTTGTGCCCTAAGTACCATAGGACCACTGCAGCCTACCCCTAGCTCAGAACTCTTACATGTATTTTGAATATTACTTTTTGAGAGCAGGGGGTGTCTTGCTCATTGCATTAATAGAACATAGCACAATCCTTTGATCAAGGTAAGCACTTAATACATTCTTTTTCATTTATCCATCCATTCATTTACAACAGGTGGGGTGGCGAACCTTTGGCCTTCAGGGCACCTGTACCCTTCTAGGTCCTTGGGTGTGGCCTTTTGACTGAGTCCAAATTTTACAGAACAAATCCTTTTATTAAGGAGATTTGTTCTGTGAAGTTTGAACTCAGTCAAAGGGTCATATTTGAGAACCTAGAGGGCCACCTGTAGCCTCAAGACCACAGGTTTCCCATCCCTGAATCTATCAACTTCTGCTTATTTTACAGATAAGTAATATGATGCCTAATTAAGTGGCTTACTTCAGGCCAGGTGGGTGTTAAATAGATAGAAGAGCTGGGGTTTGAATCCAGGTCCTCTAGCTCCAAACCCAGTGCGCTTTCTATTCTGCCACACTGGGGAAAGGTTTCTACTAGTCTAAGAAATTAGGGCTGGTTTTATGATTTGGGTGACATTTGAGTTGTATTTTAAAGGATGAGTAGGAACTGAACAGATTCAGAGGAGAGAGAGCATCTTGGACATGATCAAAGCTATAGAGTGGGAGAACACATGGAATGTACAGGGAGCAGAAGTTTGGTTGGAGCATAAGGTAGTTATATGAAATAAGAGTAGAAAGGGAGGAGGACACCAGATGGTTGAAGGTGTTGAATGACAAAGGATTTTCAATGCTATTAAAATAAGAGCTACTGGAGGGGAAATGGGTGAAGTTTCTATTGAGATATGAAGTGATATAGAGGCAAAAAATCAAAGGGGTCCAGAATGGATGGTGAAAATCTTCTCAGCAACGTATCAGCTAAAGTCATTGGATGTGAGCATGGCATATGGGAGAAGCCTATAAATATAATATTGTGCTTTATGCTGTTTGGGGGTATAATCACAACAAAATGTAAAATTCCATAAATATTCATGCAACATTTAATCTTTGCAAATAATCTTAACACAATCATAGACTGAAGTTATTCTAATGGGAATAACTGGGCATTTTCTGAGTTTAGTCAATACCTTTAGAACCAATGTTATTATTCTAATGGGAATAATTGACCACTTTTAAATGTAGCCAATACCTTTGGCACCAATGGAGGGAGTGCCTCTATCAGTGTAATTATAAATCCATTGTAGGATTATACTAGTGACTTTGAAACTCGAGATTTCATTAGCTACTATCATAAAATCTCTTGTCTATCTATTTGTTATTCTTGCATTATAAATTGTAATCATCAGGGTTTTTTACTCCTGCTCAGTCACTACAAAGTTAAACTAAAGAATTTAAGAAAGAAGGGAGGAAGGAAAAAGGAAGAAAGGAAGGAAAAAGGAAGAAAGGAAGGAAGGAAGGCAGGCAGGCAGGCAGGAAGGAAGGAAGGAAAGAAGGGGAGGAGGGAGGAAAGGAGGGAGGGAGGCAGGGAGGAAGGAAAGGAAAGGAGAGGAGAGGAGAGGAGAGGAGAGGAGAGGAGAGGAGAGGAGAGGAGAGGAGAGGAGAGGAGAGGAGAGGAGAGGAGAGGAGAGGAGAGGAGAGGAGAGGAGAGGAGAGGAGAGGAGAGGAGAGGAGAGGAGAAGGAAAAGAAAGGAAAATAGAAGGAAGGAAAGGGCTGAGTTTGCCTACTACAAAATCATGAATGAATCAAGGAATGATTCAACTAAAAACATTATTAGGTGCTGACTGATTACAAAGCACTAAGCTAAGTGGTGGGGATAGAAATAGGAAAGAAAGACAGCTCTTGCTATAGGATACAGCTACATGGTATAGGGAAAGGCCTGATGATCCTTAGGATTCAGTGGTAGATCAGATATCAATGTCAAGGGTCTATAGGGTTAATGGCAGGACAAGAGCTTAGGCCCAGTGGGTCAGATGACATAGATGCCATGTCCCTGTAAACTTTCCTACTTATCAAAAGGATGATTGTTGATGATTTCTTGCTCATCACAGAGTATAAAAGAGGTTATGTCTTCTGAGAAGATGGAGGTGGAAGAGGGAGGAGTGGTGGAAAGACTGAGCCTATCACTCTCAGGAAGGGGAGAAATGGCCCCAAGGTTTGTAGTCGAATTGAGGTTATGGGTCAAGGATTGGAATTATGTCCAGCTGGGAGGAAGAAAGGCTGTATGGAAGGAGAGATCCTGCTGCAAACTGAACAGAGGGCAGGCATCAAGGAAAGGGCTCCCCAGAGTGACTGATGAGTCTCTGCTGAGACCTTAGTGGTATTTGGTCATTGGGAGACTGGGGGTGATGGTAGTAGGGAACAGATCCTTGTGCCTACTGCTTCACTGGAATTTTCACATCCTGTGAGATTTTAATTGGAGAAAAAGGGGTTGCTATGTCCTCACTAATTTTTGGATATCACAGACTTTCTTGATTCTTCTACCTCTATGTCTGCTCTGCTTTCTAACTCATTATTCTCTTCTTAAGTCCTTAATGTTGATGGTTGCCACGGATCTATTCTTGACTCTTGTCTCTTTTTTCAATATCTCCCTTGTAAATATAATATACTTTTTTATGGGGGTAGATTTTTAATTAAACAACCTAAACAACAGCATAGTAGACTAAAACACAGAAAGTAACCAAAAGTAAAAAAAAAACATATAGTCATATAAAATATAGTGATTATAGAGTCCTTTTTTTCTCCCCTTAAGATGGTTTCTTAGGAATATACCCCATAACCCTTGTTGTTATTGTTCAGTTACTTTCCAGTTGTATCCAACTCTTTTTGACTCTATTTGGGGTTTCCTTGGCAAATATACTGGAGTGGTTTGCCATTTCCTTCTCCAGCTCATTTTACAGATGAGAAAACTGAGGCAAACAGGGTTAAGTGACTTGCCCAAGGTCACATAGCTACTAAGTGTCTGAGGCCAGATTTGAACTCAGGAAGATAAGTCTTCCTGACTCTGGGCCAGGCACTCTATTCACTGTGTCACCTAGCTGCCCACATGTGAAATTCATAGTGTGAAATTCACTGGAACCACCTAAGATAGATTGAACATTTAAGAACAAGGTTTGAATGTTCTTTCCTGCACTCAACTGGAGCATCGATGCCAAACAAACAAGGCATTTCAGTATCATTCCGGCTTGGTAAAACTTCAACATGAAAAAGAAAAATACTTCAATTTTCTATGCATAATTACAGCCCAAGCCCTCATTGTGATTGATTGAGTGATTAGGCACTCGATGAAGAAAAGGAAAAGACCAAGTGTGCATGATGAGGACATGGTGGGGATAGAGTGGGCAGGATGAGTCCTTACTACAACATTTTTCTTGGAGGCCTGAAATTTAAACTTATACTAATACTTAGCAATTATTTGTATGTCAAAACACAAACATACCCAAGAGGTGAGTTTTATCCACAACTTATCATATACTTTCATAGCTTCAGTTACTATCCTTATTCAGATGACTTCTAGAGCTATAACTCTAACCCTGAACCCTCTTATTTGCTCCAGATCTAAATTTCCAAATACCTATAGGACATCTCCATCTCCAAGTGAATGTTCAATAATGTGTGTGTGTGTGTGTGTGTGTGTGTGTGTGTGTGTGTGTGTATGGAGGGGGTGGGGCATATCATGGAAATCTCAATGTATGAACATCATCATCATCATCATCATCATCATCATCATTATCAACAGGAACAACAACTGTTTTTCTTATCTTTATCCCTTATCCTACTTTTCTTTCAGAGATCAATCCTATTCATGACATCACCATTAATGCTGTTCAAATGTTTTACCACTAACTAGCTATGAGACCTTGGTCACATCATTTAACTTTTCTTGGTCCTAATTTGTGTATGTGTGTTGTGTATGTGTGTGTGTGTCTGTGTGTGTGTGTGTAGACTAAGATCACACACCCTCCAAAGCTCTTTTAGCTTCATGAAGCTCAAAAAAGTTGTGACATGTTTAAATGATCATGTTTAAATTATCCTTGTGGCAAATCCGATGAGAGTAAGGCTCACTTATTCCCTCTCACCTTCCCTTTCTTCCCCTCCATTGTAAAAACTTTTTCTTGCCTCTTTTATGTGAGATAATTTTGCATGGCTACACATGTATAATCTATAGAGAATTGCTTGCCTTCTCAATGAGGGTGGGTAAGGAGGGAGGAAGGGAGAGCATGTGGAACTCAAAGCTTTCAAAATGAATTTTAAAAATTGTTTTTACAAGCAACTGGGAAATAAGATATATAAGCAACGGGGTATAGAAATCTATTTTGCCCTACAGGAAAATAGAAGGGAAAGGGATAAGAGAAGGGTGCGGGGTGATAGAAGGGAAGGTAGTTTGAAGAAAGGGATAATCAGAATGCACACTGTCCTAGGGATGGGGGGAGGGGAGAGATGGGGAGAAAATTTGGAATTCAAAATCTAGTGGAAGTGAATGTTGAAAACTGAAAATAAACAAATTTAATAATAAAAAATAAAAATGAAAAATTAATTATTCTTGAGTGATCCTTTAGGGATACCCTAAAAGTTTTAAAAGTATTCCTTTAGGAAAATATGTTCTGAGTTGAAAAAAATATGACTTCCAAAGAATCATTTGCTACTCAAACCACTGGTAATTTGGAGACCTCCCTCATGTGGTTGATAAATATGACTGAACACATGCTTTTGGCGGTAAGTTCAATAATTCAAGAAACTTTATTTTTCCAAGGTCCCCATTCATTAATCATTTATTTTCATTCATTAATCCTGAAGCCTTATAGCAGCTAGGTGTCACAGTATATAGAAAACTGGACCTAGAGTGAGGGACATTCCAGTTGGAATCCTGTTTTGGGCACTTATTAGCTGTAGGACCCTGGGTAGGTAATTTAACCTATCTCTGCTCTGGTTTCATCTTCTTGAAAGTGGAGATATAAAAATAGCTTGCCTCATAGGGTTGTTCTGAGGTTACTGATATGTGTTAAACAGTTTGCAAAACTTAAAGCATTATATAAATACTAATTGTAATCATCATTATTTTCCTTGATAATATGTGAATGTGTGTATGTGAATAGTTTGGAGAATATAATAGATGCGTCCTCTGTCACGTATTATGTTGTTAGGTGTTGGGTTATTTAACCTTACAGTGATAAATGATGTGATAGTTTATACAGAGTAACCACATTTCAGATGAACCAGAAGTAAATTGTTTGCAAAAGTGTTTAAAAATAACAAAACAAGAGCAATAAAGACAAAAAAAGTCTTTATCAACACATGAGGTTTTATTGTTTGTCTCACTGTAAATGTAAACTTTAGGTACAAGAAACATGTCCCATCTGCCCTACTATCTGTTGTCCTTTGCTGCCCCTAAGAGACCTCAGTAAACATTGATGTACTAGAGACACTGGATAACTTAGGGATGTTATATATTGAACATGTAGAAATGACTAAATAAACTCTGTTCAGTGCATTTTTTTTGCCCTGCAATGGACACTCATTTAGGTCACTTATAACAGGCCCTTTTATATGATTTAGCAGAATGGTTTCTAGATAGTTTAGTGACTATTACACAGGTTCTATAAAGCAACGTATATGGAAAGCATTATTCCTGAGATGCAACTCAGCAAGTACGGTACATGAGCTATCCCTGAAGGATTGATTTTAAGGCCTTGTTATATTTAAACACCTGTATAAAATGATCTTGGTTTACAGTTCAAGGATGCTCATTTACATTTTAATGTGGAAGGTACCATTTTGGATCCCACTGGGCCCCATTTAGAGGAGTTCAAGGACACTTATCTGGAGTTTTTTGATGTATTACAGTTGAGGTTTGCAGACAAAGTAGATGCACATAAAATAAAGGCCCTAAGGTTTACATCTTAAAATGTAAATTTGAAGAAATCTACGGAATCTTGCTACTTCATCATAATAGCTAAGTATCTGTGTATAATGTCATAGACTGTGTCTATGAATACAAATTGCCATTGAAGGCCATTCTTTCTACATGATGAATAAGAACATACTGTCAATTTATTTCTCATCAATATTGTTTTGTTCTTCCTACTTGGGTTTTGTAGTCCTTTGTAAAAAAAAAAACAAACAAACAAAATCAAACTATAAGCTTGCACATGACTCAGAATTTTCATCTTTGGAGGCATTTACCTCTATTGAGAAGAATGGTAAGTTAACTATGCATCCAATGTGATGTATTCTGGATGGCATGTCGATGATAAAATAGCACTTGTATGCCTCTGTAGCAACATTTATTTTTGGAGTCTTTGCCATGGTAATGGCTCTTTTTAAAGTTAGCAATTAAGTCTTCAAACATTAATTTAAAATTATAGATTTCCGCCCAGTATTTTTATAAACTAAATTGGTTTTCTGACCCTTAGAGGGCAAGAACAACATTGGAAAATTAACTAAGCAATACAAGCAGCATGATATTAAATTATCATGAGAATAAGAATGACATATCAAAATGATCCTCATGATGAGAAAATTATATCACAACTGTTTGCATTAGTTAATGTATATGTTTCATCAAAGTCTTTGAGTTTTAGAACTTTTATTTAATTAAACTGAGAAGAGCATCCAAAATACAACATCCCCATTTCCTATTAACAAATTAGTCCTAGTTTAGTTCAGACACAGAAATTTCCTTATTGGCCATCAGTGTGTCAGATTATCACTCTTCTTTAATATCTTATGTAACATACATGTACACATTATACATATATACAAATGTATATGTGTGTGTATCGGTGTAGGATCAGACTTAAAGTTTCATTGGTAGTGAGAATGATGTGACTTGTTCAGGATGACACAGCCATTATGTTTCAGTGGTGAGAACTGAACCCAGGTCTTCCTGATCCTGATGTCAGATTTAACAGGATTTCTTTCCACTCCATTACAATACAGTTTCTATGGATCCAATTTTAGACATCTGACTAAATGATTTAAAATTACAGTTCACCGTTCTCGAAAAGTAGAGCTCTACTTTATTTTTTAATAATGTTGGCAAAGAGATTCTATATCCTTCCCTAATAATGGATTCTGATTCTTAATCCATACAATAAAAGCATTTAGATAAAAGCATCTTGCTACTCCAAGAACTGGCTCCCCCACACCCTCTATCATTGATATATCTTTTTACATGTCTGCCTAGGTTATCATGTTCATTTTAGATTTTATTTTCCTAGAGATAGAGACAAGGTCTACATAGCACTATTTATAGAAGCATTGAACATATATCATGAACAATTAGATACTCAATACTAATTTTTATAAAAATGATGATAAAAGTATGCTGAATATGAGTTACAATACTTTGTAAAATAATATAAATCTATAAGCAAGGTGCATATTAACGACTCTATATGACATTGCTTATAGTGATAAAATATTACAACTGCTTTGAGATCAACATGAACATTATTTTCCACATGTAGGGTTAAGTACTAGACTTGTAATTTTATTAGTACACTAAGCTCCTGGGTGAAGAAACATTGTTTGCTAATGTATGTTGGACTTTCTTGGCAACTTTATAGTCATAATAGTTACCTTGAGCACTAAGAAATCTAGTGACTCACCCAGAGGAATATTAGGTGACTTTGTGAAATATAGAACATAAGGGATAATTTTAGAAAAAATTCCAATTCTTGAATTAACAGTTGATTAAAATAAAGTCATTTCAAATGGCAGATAAAATTATTGCTTATAAATAATCGTATATGTTTACCATTTATTGCGCATTTCTGACATATACATATTGAAAGACTAATCTCACATTTTACTCCCCACTGGCAACATCTGAAAGTGTTATAAATTAATAACTGACAAATTGTCATACAAATTAAAAGCAATCATCCACATTAGTCTCTTGACTTATAGCTGGACTTCGCAGGCTATAGTCATTGTCAGTTGTGATAATCCTCAGTAAGTCTTCCTGTTTAATTACTAACCCTCTTGTATGTGCATGATTTAATAATTCATGCACACTACCATGCTGTTTGTTGTGATAAAATTTTTATCTGTGCACACTGGGAACAGATGAGGAGCAGTATTAATGCTCAGTTTATTCTTTCCCAATAGTTCATGACATTTACATCCGTCTCCTGTGATCGTTAATATGCCAATCCAGCAGTTATTTTCAATCATGCTCTTAGATGACTGGCACATTGTCTGTAAAAACCTTTCTTGTCGACCAGAGCCAGCAATATTCTAGTTCATCACAAATGCAATGCAGTTTCAAAGAAGGCAAATTCATTGGTCAGTTGTGGGCAGATATTCTCCATTCATTATTTATTAGTCAATAGTCTTAGAATCCAGTATCAAGAGCCGCATAATTGGGGTATTGATGTTAAAAAAAATGAGCTTTATCATAAAAACACAGAAGGAATATATTAAGTGGTGAGTAATAACATGAAGACCAATTCATTCATTCAAATCTAGTGCTGTTCGTTTAAGGAAAGGTTGTTTTTATATACCAAAATTTGCAGAGGACTGACGTATCTTCATGCCTCATTAAAAAAAAAAAAACACTCTTTGCTTTGCACTTTGTAATTGGAAATGAGTTTGTGTCTCCTGATTTATGCAAAAAGGGGACAGGTGGGGAAAACTCCTTTGTTCTATATGTACTAGAAATATCTGGAAGAGAATATGTTTCCAAATGCATTTGCAAGTAAATAGCATTGTGAAAGAGATGGTTTTGTGAGTGTGATAATATTCAAAGTCTCATTTCAACAAGAAAGAAGCATGGATGGAAAAATAAAGGAGGGTGATGCGTATGGATGAAATAGACTTCTATGGTTCTTTGGATATTTTGAATAGGCTTGAGATGTTTCTTTTTTGCTTCTTCTTTCTTTCTTGAGTTTAATGAAATTCGTGTTCTACCTGAGACTAGAATAAGAAAATTCAGATGATTCATAAAATAGTATTTAATGTGACAAACGAGGAGTGTGGCATAGTGAGACTAGGCAGGAACCTGACATTGCCAACACTTGAACTCCCATACACATTACAAAATTTCATATTATATGGGAAGCTTTTCCTAATCCCTCTTAATTCTACTGCCTTCCTTCTGTTAATTACTTCCTATTTATCTTGTACATAACTTGCTTTGTGTATATGATTGCTTGTGTCTCTCACTTTAGATTATAAGCTTCTTATGGCCAGGGAATGTCTTTTGCTTCTTTTGTATTCTCAGAACTTAGCACAATGCCTGCACATTATAATAATTGTTTATTGATTTATTGATTGACTAATTGATTGAGAAGCTGTGTGACCATAGACAAGTAATTGAACCTCTTCATGCTGTAGTCAACTCTCTACAAATATGTATGGAGCAAATTTCCATGCTAAGATTTCCTCACAGTAATGAAAGTATAGGTCCAGAGGCCACAATCATTCAAAAACTATAATATAACCTAATGAGGTAAGAAA
The DNA here is from genome assembly GCF_011100635.1 of Trichosurus vulpecula. Lineage (NCBI taxonomy): Eukaryota > Metazoa > Chordata > Mammalia > Diprotodontia > Phalangeridae > Trichosurus > Trichosurus vulpecula. Next base: position 219,572,909 of record NC_050573.1, on the reverse strand, counting down.
TCCACTCATGTTAGATATCCTATTGTAAAGGAAAGTAAGATGGACTGAGAAATAGAAGATTTGGGTCTTGTTCTTACTCTACCACTAATGGGATGCTTTATCTTGAGTTAAGTAACGTATTTCCCTGGGGTCTAGTTCTTGGTTTTCTTATCAGTAAAATGAGGGGTTTGGAATATATTATTTGATAAAGTCCTTTCTTTGTAAGTTATTCTATAATAGAGCTATTTCATTACTTTAACTCAGGCAAAATATGATTACAGAAGGTGTTAAACCTTCTGAAATTTCAAAAGAGCATTAGAGGACTTTGGAAGGCTTATATTATTTGGTTTACAGGAGTAGAAGACTTGGGTTATGTCAATGTACACAGAAAGTCAAATGGAAGGCTTAGGTGATTGGCCATATGACATGAGCAAAAAAGATCAGGTTTTGTTCTTATTACCCCAATATTTGAAAGTTTTATCTTATCTAAATTCTATTTAAAACAGGAAATAAAATTATTCATTGTATTTTGCCATTTAATTTTATTACTACATGAAATAAATGGCCAGTTTTCTTTATCAAATGGAAACAACAAGGAAAGAGTGTTGCATATGGAATCAGAGGAGCTGAATTCCAGATGTACTATAGACAGTTTTTGCTTTGGTGGTGTGCCGCATGGGGGCCTGACTAAACTAGAGGAAGAAGAGGGAAGGGGAAGGGCCTAGGGACAGACACACAGGGCCTGGGCATATGGGCAGGTGGTCAGAACCAGGCAAAAATCTTTTTTCTTACCAGAGATCTCAAACCAAACCCTCAGTCTAGTGGCAGGCTGTCCAAGGGTTAGTTCTTTTGTTTTCACTTGGAGGGTTTTTTAAGGTTATTTTGGGGGTTGGGTGTGTGGTGTGGGGGTGGGAGGCCTTGGAACACCTAGATGAGGGGCAGAAGTTGAGACATTACAGTACTGTACCAGTAGTGTACTAGTACTAATTGTAAAGTTAACAGATTATTTTGGTGAGGGGGGAGAATGCTGATTTCTTTCAGAATTCTTAAAGTTGAGTTTGCATAATATGAATTTCCATAAATCATGAACTGGCTGTACTTATTTCTTGTATGACAGTGTAAGTTTCTTAATATCTCAAATTTCAGTTTCATCATCTGAAAAATGAGAAGTTGTACTAGATGACTTCCAGCTCTGAATACTATGAAACTTCTGAAATTCAATAACCCAATTTCAATCTCAATCCACCCCTGTCATACTTTCAAGTTTTGTTTCACAATTGCTGTGGTTGTATAGACTCTGCCTCAGAGTGTATTAACAATATCTTCTCATTCTTGCCCCACAATATATAAGTGTCAATGGACCTAATCTGGAAAAGAAAATCTAGAAAAGAGAGAAGGGGAGAGTTTCAGTTTGTTTTTTCTTTCAGAGTTTTAATTGTAGGGACACTGTGATTCTGGAAATGGTCAACCTTCTCTGAATCTCCTCTTTTTCCTTTCCCTCTTTTCATTCTCTCCTTAAATTTTTCCACATCTCATTTTTCAAATTTCAACCTTTATATTTCCTCTTATAATGTGAGAGCAACATAGCTATTAAGTGTAGATCTGAGAAAAGAATTAAAATCTCTTCTGTCTACAACTTCAGTGTTCTTTCCATGGTAACTCACTGGAATATCTTTAATTTCTATCTTTATAGTGTGCTACAGTTTACAAAATAATTTCCTCACAATGCTGTGAAGAACATCATGCAAATATCATTATCATTCCATTGCACAAATGAATAAAGAGGCTCTGATCACAAAGAGGAGATGAAGCTGGAGGTGGAGGGAGGGTATAAGGGCTCTTGGTCATGATAAAGTATTCTAGTTGACTTTTTCCCATACCAAAGCTCTTCCACAGCTTTAATGCCCTTTGCCCTTGTAATGATGGTGATGTTGATGATGATAAAAATAATAAATAATGATGATGATGAGAGCTAGTATTTATATAGCAGCACTTAATAGAACATTACAAATGTATTTCATTTTGTCTTTATAGCTCCTAGAGATAGATGCTATTATTGTTGCCATTTTGCAGATGGAGAAAATGAGGCACAGAGAAGTTTAACTGACTTGCCAAGGGCCATACAGTTAGGAAATGGTAAAGCAGCATTCACATTCTGGTCTTACTGTCTGCAAATGCAGTATTCTGTCCATTATACCTTCTAGCTACCTATAAATACAAGGTTAAATGAACACAAAAATAATAACATGCAGTTAGCAGAAAAAATGATAGCTGCACAACCCTTTTACATGTACTTCCTCATTTGAGCTTCACAATGAAGCTGCTAGCTCTAGGCTGTTACAATCTCCACTTTACAGCTAAAGAAACATAGGTAACAGATACTCAGAAATGTTAAGTGATTTAATTTAGGATCCTGCAGTTAGTGGATTTGGAAGATGGGGTTTGAATCCAAATCTCCAAAGAGCTACATCCAACACTTGGTCCTTGAGAGTAACCTGGGGCCACTAGGTGATTAAGTGCCCTGCTTATGGTCTCACAGCAAACATGAAGTCAGGCCGAGTAATCAAGTGGTCGATACACTCTGATGTTATTCATTGTATACTTAAAATAGCAGAGCAAAGGCATGGTTCAAACTATTTGATAATATGGACTGACAAATTCAGTAACAAATTGGGCAATAATCTTATGCATGTATTGTCTCTACTCTGCAACTTAAAAGTAATCGCTTTAAAAAGATTTGGTTCTGGCTTTGATTTCAGTTTCCTAATTTAAAAAATTAATACTGGCCCAAGATTCTATTTTAACAAGATGCTGATGAATTGATGCATTTGTGTTATTCCTTTGCTTTTGAAGTTTGTTCTTTCTGCCAGGATTGGCTTTCTCTTTGGGTATATCACAACATACGTATCATATATTTACCTGAGGAAATAGAACATTAGAAATTAGACAGTAATTCTAAAGGCTAACTAATCATTGAAAATTTATTAAGCATCTACCACCATGACAACTCTTCACCAGGTGGTATAATGTATACAAACAAGCACAGGAAAAGGCCCCTGCCCTCTGGAAACTTAAGATATACATGTGAAGAGAAAGAAAGACAGGGGAATGTTTAAAAAATTAATGGATGTAGAAATAACTAAGTGAATAGTACTGACTAGTGTTATAACAGTTTAAAGGAATAAAAAATCACTTGCATTTGGGATAAAGTCTTGGCAAAATACAAAGGGCTTAAACTGGTTTTTGAACAATAGATTAGGTTTGCTTTGTTCCAAGGGAGTGCTCACTGTAGGTGGCAGGAAATGGCTATCATGAAACTATCAGGAAGATTTAAAAATAGTATTAAAAATATAGGATTTTAGCAGAGAGAAAAGCACAGGTTTTTATAGGAGGGTAGCATGAGATAAAACTAGGAAGGTAGGTTGGGGCCAAATCTACAGAGAATATTAAAGGGAATGTTAATGAGTCTAGATTTCATTATGTAGGCATTGGAAGTATATGTTTATACTTAATAACATTCCCTATTTATTTGGAATGTCAGGGTGATAATGGAAAGAGTGCTGAACTTAGAGTCATGAAATCAGTAATTCAAATCCCAGACCTGGCACTTATTTCCTATGTTTCCTTGAGCAAGTCCCTTCATATTTCTGGGCCTCTCTTTCCTTATATGTAAATTGAGACAGTTAGACTAGATATCCTCTGAGGTCCCAGCTCTCAGTTAATCAGTCAATAAATAGTTATTCAGTACTTACTATGTGCTGAGAAGACACAATGCTAAGCTTGGGGATACAAGGAAAGGCAAAACACAGTCCCTGTAGTTAAGCAGTTCACAATCTAGTGGGGCAGACATTAGACAAACAAGTATGTTCAAATAAGCTATATTCAGGATAATTTGAAAACACTCAGCAGAGGGGAGGCACTAGAATTAAGAAGGATCAGCAAAGGCTTCCTGTTGAAGGTAGAATTTTGGCTAGGATTTGAAGTAAACCAGGTAAAACAGGAGGCAGAGTTAAGGAGAGAAAGAATTCCAGGTATGATGGATAATCAGTGAAAATGACCTGTCCAGAGATGGAGCGTCTCATTTATTTAAGGAACAGCAAGGAGGTCAGGGTCACAGGGTCACAGAGTAAATTACAAATTGGTGCAGGAGTGTGAGGTATATACACATATATACATATAATATGTATACATATGTATCTACATATATATGGTAAAATATGTATTTATGTATTTATATACACATAAATACACACATATATAATCCTCTGAGATTATAATTACATAGTTTAAAGTTAACGAAACACTTATCATAACCACGTGAAGTAGTGATAGTAAGTAGTGTAATGAATGAAAAGTCCAAGGCACTTAGTTTCTGGGTAATTAATAATCAATTTATTAACTATGGCTAGCAAATAATCAATATATTGAGGCCAATGTTTTCCCTAATAACCAAAGATGCCCCTGAGAACATTGAATGCTTAAAAACCCTTTGGAAAAGGGGTGTCCCTGAGGGTAGAAATAACTCTGATTGGTTAACAACCAATGAAAGGGTAGATGTATTAATGAGGATGTAGGCAAAAAGTCTTTAGCTCCTTCTGCTGAGAATATGAAATGATCATGAGACACCATTGCCTCCAGCAATCTGGACAAAAGAATCCGTCTCTACCCAGACCACTCTGGCTGGGTTTCCCTTTCATAAGCTGGGTCACCTAAATCCTAATGAAAGTTTCCAAGGACCCAAGATTATTTCCTAAGGGCAAGAACTCTCCTAGACTAGATTCTGTTTCTAAGGTCTTCTAGATGGGTGGAGACCCACCCAAGATCAAGAAGCATGTACCCAAAGGATTTGGATAATCTCATCTATCTACAATGTTCTTCAGAGACTGGCTGAATAACATACAGGGGTAGGTTACCAAATAAATAGGAAGTTTATCCTAACAATATTAATTATTAATATGAGAAAAATAATCATTTCTCTCAGTCATACTATCCTAATTTAAAAGAAGAAAATGAAACTAAGGACTAAGATGAGAACTAATGTCACTTACCCAGGATCACAAAGCTAGTAAGGGTAAGAGTGAGTACAGGAAATCAAATTTATTTTGATTTCTTTTGATTCTTCATTATGTGGTCTTTCCACCATACTTCATTGTATATATTTAATATTTGGAGAACTGTACAGTTTGAAAAATAATTTCATTACAACAGTCCTTTTGGACCTATAGTACTAATAGCCACTCCATTTTACATGAGTAAGAGAGTTTTAGCTACATTTTATCATTTCCCTAATGTCACACAACTAATGTGAAGGCTAGAATGTTACAAATTTGCATTACTTTACATATTATGTTTGTACATGCATAAGTATATAATATGTTTATGCTCTGTGTGTGTGTGTGTGTGTGTGTGCGCGCATTGGTCAATTCTGATCACTGTCTTGCTATCTGTTACTCTCTGACTCTATCTCTCCATCTCTGCCTCTCTGTCTCTGTCTCTGTCTCTCTCTGTATCTCTCTCTCATCAGTTAACAATTACTAATCACTTCCTAAGAGAATAATACTCTCTGTTTATTATATGCTGGAAATACAAAGAAAGGGGGGAAAGTATCTATACTATGTTTGAGGAGAGTACATTTTAGTGGATAAACGATTTGTAAATAACTGGGTACATAAAAGATATATACAGAGTAAGCTAGGAGGCAATCTGAGAGATGAAGGCACTGAAGAACTGAGAAAGGCTTCTTGTTGAAGGTAAAGCTTGAGCCAAGTTGTGAAATAAGCAAGGAAAATCAAGAAGTCAATATTATATATTGTGCAAATTCACACACAAATACTCATACATACTCTAGGATTTAAACAAGACAAAATTCTCTTAAAATAATCATTAGAAAAAATA